>NC_135752.1:28295403-28595403 GCF_041903045.1 Epinephelus lanceolatus
ACCGTTTTGCGCTCCCGCGCCAGCGCGATCTTCCTCTTCGCCTCGGTCGCCTTCTCGTGCCGGCTCTCGAACAGCGGCACGGAGCTCGGGGTGTTGGGCAGCGGCAGGTTGCCTTTGGAGTTGCTGTGGACTTCGATGATCTCCAGAGACTCGCCGTCCTCCGCGTGTTTCACCGCGCCATTGACGCTCGGCAGCGGCCGGGGCTCCACGCTCCTCCTCCAGTTCTTGCCCTGCGCGTCTCCGGGAGTCTTTTTGTGGAACAGGGCTGGAGACAGCGCAAGGCAAGAGTCAGATACTTTCTTTTTCTCCGTTTTACGCACCGTCCTCCTGATCCGAAACCTGGCTGCTTTGAATATCCGCCCATATAAAACCAGCATTAGTGTCAGCGGAATGTAAAAAGCCCCGAAAGTTGAGTATATTGTGTACCAGGGGTCTTGCCTGATCTTACACTGCTTGGGGTTCTTCCTGTCCTCTTCCATGCTGCTGGGCTGGGAGCGCATGATTAACATTGGCGGCACTGAGATGGAGAATCCGACCAGCCAGGTGACACTGATGAGGACGGCGGCTCTCCTTGGCGTCCTCTTCTTCATGTACTCTATGGGCTCGGTTATTGCCCAGTACCTGTCCAGAGCGATGGCGCACAGGTGCAGGATGGACGACGTGCAGCACAACACATCCAGAGAGATGAAGATGTCACACGGAATCTGCCCGAGAGTCCATCGGTTTAGCACCTGGTAAAGCGCCGCCATGGGCAGCACCAGCACCGACACCATCAGGTCGGTGACAGCCAGAGAGCCGATCAGGTAGTTAGCCACATTCTGGAGAGACCGCTCCAAGGCGATGGCTGCGACGACGCACGCGTTCCCAAATATTGCGCACAGGATGAGCGCGCCAAGCAGGAAAGATGTGACCACTTGATAACTCAGCTTCACCTTCTCGTCTTCAGGTTTGGGTGCTGGAGTGGAAGAGTTGACCAACTGAGACCAGGCTGTCGTGTTGTTTGTGCCCTCCATTGTTGGTAAACTCGAAGCGTTTGGAGAGCTTTCCGTTACTTGATGGAGAGTCTGGTGCGCATCACACCGTCGCACCTTGAAGAGCGCATTGTGGACTGTGGCACTGCTTCGTGCAGCAGAGAGAGTCTGAACTGCGAGTCTCGGCTGCTGGCAGAGAATGATGCTGCGTATTTATACCAGTGATGGAAAATGCGTCATATGTCTGTGAGGATGTAACAGAGTCTGCCTGGTTGTGTCTGTTTAGTCGGCAGCTCCGGCACTGAAGATGTGGGAGTTATTAGACAGACATATAAAAACTTTCATTTATTTTGTTTGCTCTTCAAGGTGCAACTCAAATCAAGTTGTGTTTTATTTTTACTTATTTTATCATTATTTTTATTATTATCATTCTAATTTTCTTGAAAAAGGGCGGATTTGGGCATTTCGGTGAGAAAAGAAGCTTTTCAAAATATCCTTTTAAATGACACTTTTTGAGTCTCATTTTATTGATGTTAATAACCTGATCTACGTTGCATCGATACTGTTTGTAAATTAAAGAATAAATAAAACCGCTTTTAAAGTAAAATAAAAACAAAACAAAAATAAATTGAAAAAATAAAAAACTAACAACTTTTATTTGCTTTAGTAATAATAATAATAATGATAATGATTAGTAATTAATAATTAACAACAATAACAGTTTTTAATCTGGAGTATGGAATTATTGTGAAATTGACATTTCCCCTATGTGCAGTGTACTATTTTTCTTTTTCTTTTTTGAGTTAAAAACAAACCAAAATTAAAAGAAAGGTTTATTTTGTTAGATATTAATATTTTTTTTTTTCTACATTTGAATTTACAACATTTAACTTTATTTTAAAAAGTAGCCTAGTGAAGCGATATTCTCTTCTGTCTCTTCAGCACCATGGTCAGCGCTCTGAGGCCGCCAGGTGTGACACTGCCACCTGGCGTTGGCTCGCTTTCACAACAATTACACAATGGTGATGCAGTCGTTTATTGTTTTAAGTGACTCTTACAGTGTAAAAAAATATGTGCAACAAAAATACCCTTGAGAACAGTAGCAAGGTGATGGAAATTAAAATGAAATATGAAAAGACACAGCATCTCCCTTCTCTGTCACATTTCACAGATGAATGCTCAGTTTGCTTTGCTATATTTTGACTATGTATGCATTAACAAAATATGGCAGATACTGTCTTTTGCTGTATATTCACAGAAAATGTATGAGAAGTAGGGGCTGACTATTTTTGGTCAATAAATATGACACCTCTGAAATATAATAAAAATTGTACCAATAGGAGTCACAATATTTTCTGGTTCATCATGGCTGGATTCACCTGTTGAGAGGCTCTGGGGCAAGAAATGCTATTAGGCCCCCCTATAGACCCCCTCTCTCACTTAGTGCATTGTTAGCATACCCTGGAGTGCAGCCTCACACAGGACAAGCCAGTTAGTGCTGCAAATTCATATACAAATTTCCAGATAATCAAATTACCAGCAGGGAAACAAACAGATAAGAGAGACAATTCACTAGACTGGGACCTAGTTTGCTCGGATGCAAGTTCAGCCTTGCTTCATTCTTTATATGAAAAGCTCTGAAACTATAAACCGTTCTTACCATTATTCTTTTAAAGAGTAAAAGGTGAAATTAACCCAGATTTTTGTGCAACAAAGGTCTGTTTTAATATGTTTTAATTGGTTTCTCCTGATTACATTTTGGCCAGACAAAGTTAAATATATATTTTCATCATCTATTTATATTGTTTTATATTTTCTAATAGTAACCTCAGGCCAAACCATTAATTTCATATATATATTTGTTATATATTCTGTTTTCCTCCTCTCCTCTCGCTTTTATCCAGGTGTCGTATTTTTGGTCTATTGGGCTTACCGTAGTATCCCCGCTTCTCATGACGTCACGGCTCGGCTTAAAGCAAAAAAGCTGCTAAACTTTACTCGCTGTTGAGCTCAGGTTTTCTCTGTTCCCACGACTCTAAATGTCTTCCCAGCTGTCAGGTACGTGAGTATATTCAATGGAAATATTCACATGCTGAGTGACATTATTTTAAGAATATTGTTTTCCGTTTAAAACGGCACGACAGAGTGTGTTGTTGTGGTTAACGGAGCTAAGTTAGCTAGCAGGACATTGATTTTATTCTGCCACTGTTAGCTGTGTGCTGTAAGTTAACGTTGCATGCTAAAACACGAGATACTGAGGGATTTCGCTGTTGTAGTTTGAACACTGTGAGAAAGACGGGGAGTCTTCTCGGCCTGCTACAGTGTCAACACTTGAATTTAGCGTTATACCTCATGACTAGTCTGTTTTGTCACTTCACAGCCTGAGGGTCAACAGGCTGCATAGCAAGGTACAAGCGTCAAATACTTAAAATACCAGGCAAAAAGATGGAGGACAGTCGTATTTACACTTGTATGCTTTTTGCTTAAGGCTGTTTTAATGGTATGAGCCCATTAGGTCCAGTGAAGGGGAATCCTAATGCTACAGTGTCATACCAGTGTGGTGTGAAGGACCTTCTACTACACAGAGCCCTGATCCTGCACATAGAGGATGACATATAACACAGACTGTGAGCCTTATTGCCTATCATCAGAAGCCAGCTTCACTATTTCCCTTGTGTCTCAATAGGAGCAAATGCCTGCAGCCAGGATCCAAAATTGTGCAGAAAACCTCTATACAGCAGTGCAAGCTTAATACCCATGTTCAGCTATCATAAGGCTGTAATGTTCAGGTGTCCACACACTGTTTTCGCAGACTGTATCTCATTTACTTACCCAACGAGATATTTTTCTCTCCCTGAGTTCAAAAGAGGTTCCCTCTGAAAATAGCCACATCAATGTAAATGTTGTCCTACAGGGTGCAGCATCAGGTTCCCTCATCATATATAAATAACTGCATTGCTGCGTTAGCTTCTCTTGGGGCAGGGGGATATGGAGGAAATCAAATATCACAATGTTTACCTTGATAACTATATTGTAGGGTTGCATACTGGTGCTTTTACAAAGTATTTACATAATGACATTTTTGATAAATACGCATCAGTACTGTGGATATAATGATTAAGTGGGTGAAAGCAAATAATAGAACAGCGAGAGCAGTCTGGTAAGTTCAGTAAATTACATCACTTTAATGTAATGCAGCTTTTAAAACCAGGAAAAGACAACACTTAGACTATTAGTATATCCAAAATCCAAATGATGTCTTGTCTCATATCACATTATTGATACATTGCCAAGCCCTAGCTTCTCTTTATACCTGTCTTTTTATCACTTTTTTTTCTAATAGCTAACTATTAAGTATTAGAGCTGCAACGATTAGTCGACTCATCAATGACTAATCGACTACTAAAATAATCGGTGACTATTTTAGTAGTTTGAGTCTTTTTTCATAGAAAAGTACTATAAAAACACCCCATAATACTCTTATTGCAGCTTCTTACGTTTAAATATTGGCAGCTTTACACACTCTCCCATGACGCTGAACTAAAACGTGAGTGGCGTGAGTACAAAACAAGACATTAGATGACATAATTTTGGGGTTTGGGAGAGACAGACTGACATTTTTCAACATTTTAACACGTTTTTCGATGGAATGATTAGTCAACTAATCGAAGAAATAATCGATAGATTAGTCGACAATGAAAATAATCATTAGTTGCAGCCCTATTAAGCATGTGGTTTACTGCAACACAGGTCAAGTTAGACTTCTGTGAAGTTTATGCTGCATGCAAAGATATGCAAACCAAAGTCAATAGAATCTGATAGAACTTAAAGTGGGTGAGCATTTCTGGAAAACATAGTGAATTGAAATGTGTGATTGTACTGATCCTCTTTAGGGAGATATATATATATATATAGATGAGGTTTTTTTTGTCCTTTCTGAATTCAGACTAAAAATGATCTGAACTTTAACAGAGAAAATGGATTTTTTTCCACAGTGGACATTAGTGCAGGTGTATTTGCAGTTGTGTGCCTTGACTGTGTCTCCACTATCATTACATCAACAGCTGGACTGGAAACCTAAAAAGACCCTGAGGAGAGGCAACCATGCTCCGCTGCAGGAGGTGTCGGAAAGGCATCATTGACTCAACATGTTTGTCAATGGTTGGTGAGAATTTTGTGAATCTGATGTGTTCGGCAATTTCGGTCTAACTTTTTGGATGTATTGGTTCATGAGCTACAGACCCCGCCTGTGAGGAATTGTTTGCCATAGTTAGCTTGTGCTGAATCAATAAGTTAATCAGTAATCAGTTTGCCAGTCACCAGGAATTTAATAAGTAATGATTTTGACCTTTGTTTAACCCATTTTACGAGCAGACTTTCTGTGTTTCTGGCTTCTTAAAAGTGAGGATTTACTGCCTCTCTCTGTTTTATTTCATTGTAAATTGAACACCTAAAGTGTAATGGCAGTGTTTTACTATTATCTCACTTTAAATAGACTGAACAATTCATCAATAAATCCCCCCCAAAATTGAGAGATTATGCAATGATGGAAATCATCATTAGTTTCAGCCCTAATCATAACTCATAGTCCATAAAGTTGTTTGGGGACATCAGGGCTGGGGAAACTCAAAAATAACAGCTTGTGTTTCAGTCATAAAAAAGATGGCTGGCTATCAGTGTCAGAGAGACTGGGTCTGATGGGAGCTCTTCTCGCTGATTGTGTGCCCTTTATGTGGGAGCAGGTTGAGGCCACAGATGAAGGCTCAGCTGCCGTTTGCAGTATTTGGCATGTCAATGTTGACACACTGCCAGAGTGGATACTGACCTCAGTTCACCAGGTAAGTGTCACAGCTCAGGAAGTGTTTTACTGGCAGTGAACACAGTTATTTACTTTGACGTTTTCTGGTGTAGATTTGGATACACTGAAGTAAAGTTAATTTTATTATGTGTGTTTTAGTTATGAAAATGAAGTCACACACAGCTTTAGACTTTATGCATGATGTCAGATATATATGGCAAATTCCATGCTACATTTTAATTAGATTTAAAGACATATTATGCAGGAACTTTCAGAAAGAACAATGTATAGACTTAAACAGAAGAAATCCCTCTCAGTCATCACTTATGACCCACTAGAGGTGTGTGGCAGTGTATTATTCTGCAGAGACTCTTCCCTCTACCTGAATTTTCTCATTTTGTTCTTATTTTATGATTCAGGACTTTATAAAATAATGACTGTAGCTACAGTGACATCACCTCTTAGTTGTGGACTGCTGTTTTATAGCCTCAAGTTTGGCATTACGGCTCTGCCACCTTGTTTTTTGGAGCCAGAAGTGACCATAATTGTAGGAGAGTTTGGGGCAGTGGAGGAGCAAGGGGTGGATCTGACTAATGGGCTGTAGTGGTCATGTTTTAGGCACAAAAACAAGGGACAGGGGAAGGTTTATGGTTTGAGTTAAGTACTTAACGTTGTCATGATTACAGTTATGATGACTTGGTTACAGTCAGGGAACAACCACGGTCATAAATAAAAGAAAAGCAATGATAGTTGGGAACAGGAAACAAATCGCAATGCTCCATGTTAAAGTCCAATGTTTTGACCATCAACCCACATTGCCGCTTTATAATACCACACCTGAATTCTTCTTTTGCACCCCATGGTAAGGAGTCATAACTCCCACAATCACTAGAGGGCTTTGTCACTTTAAAGGTCTAGTGTGTAGGATTTAGGACATCTAGTGGCGAGATTGGAGATTGACACCAACTGAAAATTTTCCTCTGTGCCAAGCGTAAAGGAGAACCATAGACTGTATGAAATAATGGACAAGGCTACTGTGACATCAACAATTGGTTTGTGGACTCTGATTTAAAGCCTTGAACTCGGCATTTTGGCTGTCACCATCTTGTTTTTGAAGCGAGAAGTGACCATATTTGGGAGAGAGTTTGGGGCAGTGTAGGAGCGAGCGGTGGACCTGACTTACAGGCTGTCGTTCAAACTGTCTCTGCCCTTAAATATGTGAACTTTAAGCCTTTAAAATGTAAACTGGTGAGTTATGTATGTAAAATTCAAGTGGCCATTAGAAGAACTGCAGATTTGGCCACTTGTTTTGGGACGTTTATGGGTGTGTACCCCCACAGCGCTGAAGTGAAGTTGGGGCTTAATAAAAATAGTAGCGACCAGGTGCCAGACCGTAAGCAGCAGGTATCCAAAAATGCAAATACAGTGAGGCAAAACGGTAAATGAGAGTGAATCTGGGGTTGGATTTTTATTGTCCCCGCATTTATTAGTTGATTGATTGATCAGTAGATCAACAGGGAATGAGTCATCCACAGTTTTAATGAACAGTTTTGATTAACTAATTTTCTAAAAACAAATCAATTTTTAAGATATTGTTCATTGATGTTTCTGTGGTTTCTTTCTAGGCCCAGTGGACTGTAGGAAAACTCAACTGCCAGCACTGTGGAGCTCGCTTGGGCGGCTTCAACTTCATCAACCGCAGCGAGTGTCCCTGTGGGCGAGACGCCACTGTCCACCTCAACAAAAGTCGCGTTGATCACGATCAGAAACACTACGTTCTCATCGTCCAGCCGAAAAGGACGAGGCCTGAGAAGGAACAGGCTGTTCTGCTGACAGATGGCTCTCAGGACAGAGAGCAGAGGCCTGAGTTTAACAGGACGGCACTGGACACTTTACAGCTTAACTGTGCTGCTGTCATGTCCCACATCAGCCCCGCTGAGGCCTCTAACTCACTGACTGACAGTGAGAACACACAGTCATTTTCTTTCAGTCCTCTCTACTGCATCTCTCACAGGAGGCGGTGCAGCTTGGAAGACGATGCCACCATCAGGTCGTCATGTTTTTGCCCTGCAGGCCCTACCGTCAGCTCTGCTCTTGAGAGCACAAGGACGGGGACATATGAGTCGACACGCTCACCTGTCTTGTATCCCACGAGTCAGCAGTTTGACACTGATGGTGAAGCCTCATTCAGTGCTGTCGCCTGTCGTTCATTTGTTTCTGGAAGGACACAGTCACCTCTGCATCAACAACTGCTGCAAACTGTGGAAGACGCCGAGTCTTCTCCAGAGACAACAGCTGTCCACGAGGATGTGTCTGTTTCAGCCCTGTTCCTCAGAGGGAGGTCCATCTCTGACAGTGTGGCCGAGCCGGATGAGGAAGTTCTGGTATGCTGCTGGAAACAGGGAATTTAAAGAAATCTGTTTTTAATAAGAATTGAAGCATCATATTGTTTATTTCTTTTTTTACTTTCTTTTTTATTATTATTAGACTTTACATAATAAATAGTGACGTATACAGAAACATCCACAGCCCCTGTTAAGAATGTAGGCGCAGTATAGAATGAAGGGGCACATTCTGACCATTGTAGACTCTGAAAGAAAAAGCATAAGGAAAATAACCATATATTAAATGAATAAAACAGGCTCTTAATAGGTGTGTATGTCTTCCCTTCTCAGCCCCAAGCCTCTCTGGCCTCCCCAGCCTCAAACAGACTGAGCAAAAGAGAGAAGAACCGTCTCAAGAGTCTTCGAAGGAAACAGAGGAGGAGAGAGCGATGGCTGCACAGCCAGCTGGAGCAGGTGAGGGAGCAAGAAAAAACGTTATTATTTGTATAGCATACTTGCACAGTGAATAAATATCCAGATTATTGGATCAAGGTTGTTACTGATGATGTGTGTGTTTGTGTGTCCAGGCTGAGAGTGTGGGTGGTTCACTGTTGGACAGCGAGGAGGAGGACAGAGAGGGCCTCACCTGCGCCGTGTGTCTCGACGTCTACTTCAGCCCGTACAGCTGTCAGCCCTGCGGCCACGTCTTCTGCGAGCCGTGTCTCCGCACTATCGCCAAGAACCGACCAACAAACACACCCTGCCCTCTCTGCCGCACCCTCATCTCACACACAGACTTCCACAAAGGTGAGCTTCCTCGAGAACTCATGTCCCAACAAAATACTAGAATATCAGACTGTGCTTTTCCTGATTTTCCTGTAAATTGAAAATAACAAAAACAAACGCACCCAATGTGTGCTGAGAGGCTGCACAGGATAAGTGTGTGTAGAAAATGGATTGTTAAAAAATTATTTCACGTTAGCTGCAGCCCTGCCTTCGCTAGACACTGGTCTCATTCCTCTGCAGAGCTCAACCAAACAGCGAAGACCTTCTTCCCGAAAGCGTACTACGCCCGCAAGCAGAACTTCCAGAGTGCTTCGTGTGCAAAATGGCCGCTGCCCAGCTGTTGCAAGCGCTTCCGTACCTTCTGGGGTGAGAGAATATTTGTGATAGTTGTATCAGCAAATTCTTTTTCTTTTGCCTCAGTAGTTATAGTCTAATCCTTTGAGAGTTAGGTGTCTGGATTATCCTGAGTTACAAGAATGCTGTTTCTGCAAAGAGATGGTCTAGTTTTATGAGTCATGTGAGTGCCATTAAAAAAAAAATAAAAAAAAATCTGTAAAAGAGAGAATAAGTGAATAAATGCGAAAATATGAAGACAAATGACAAACTCTAAAAGAATAAGTATAAGCATTTTTATTTATTTTCACTTTTAGTTTTTCATTTATTTCTGTATATATTTTTTAAGATATTTATATTTTTTCTGAATATTTTAGATTTATTTATTTTATTTTTATGTTATGACAATTATTTAATTTTTCCCCTTTCTTTTTTTTTTAACTGTACTTTTACCCCTTTGTTTTGCTTCTCCCTAATGCTTTTGTTATTACTTGAAGGGCCAAGCTGTCAGTCAACTGGCTTTAGGCGGGGCTTCCTGCCTGGGCTGAGGAGACACTTCTTGTACACATGAATCCAGTTGCTTTAGCGGAAACTTTTCAGGAAGTAGGCATGACGTGGACACAGCAACTTTGAAATAGACCTTTCCATGCAGCTGACAAGATAACGGACGGCGCACAACCATTAAAAAAATACTCCTTTCCTTCCCTCCCTGATTCAAACCACTACCACATTCACACTTGGCATGCACAAGTTCGCGTCACGTTGACTTCCTTTAGTCTGCGCTAAAAAGCTCCCACCAGCGTCATCCCCAAGAACTAAAAAAAAAGCAATAGGGAAAAGTAAAAACTGTAGGAAAAATAAAGGGATAAAAATAAAATAAAAATTAATTCAGTTATTGATTTTAAATTACATATATTACAAACAGAAAAAATAGCAATTTATATGCAAAAAATAAATATAAAAATATATAAATAAATACATAAATGAGGGAAAAAAATTTACATGTTGATAATTATTTTTCTGTATTTTGTTATGTCTTTATATTTCCACATTTTAACTAAGATACTTATTCTTTTATCTGTGTCTCTTCATATTTCTGCATTTATTTTCTCATTCTTTTACAGATTTATTCTTTTTTATCGCACTCCTATGACTGTGGATTTTGCCACTAAATGTTACAATAAAAATGTGTCTCTGTGTGACTGATCTCGTTTTCACCCTTCCCTCATGTCCTGCCATGACCTTTTTTTTAATTAATAAAGCAGACATTTTATTGCTTTTCCACTACAATTTAGTGGCAATAATAAACTTTATTTTACAGCAGTTGAAAAAAATTAAACCCTATAATCACCTTTAACAACAATAAAACAACAGTGATACAAATCCAGTAAGACAACAAATTGCATGGTGGCCTTACTGTACACGGTATGCAATATTCTATAAATATTCGACACAACCGACAAATGTCCGACACTGCCACTAGCAGTAACAATTTAAAATCACTTTGAATACAGATGGTAATTTTATCTGTCTGACTTCAGGAGAACAGAGGCAGGCGGCGGCAGCAGCAGGGAGACGCTGGCACTTTGTTCACGGAGGTTTCGCGCTGGACGCTTTGGACTTCACTGACATGCGAGGCTGGCTCTTCGACATCGGCCTGGTCATCGTCTACATCCACTCAGTCAACTGGATCCTGGCTTTCCTCTTCTTCTGTTTCCTCATGTACTACTTCTTTTTTTGAGACACGGGAGTGCCCAGAGTTTGCAGTGCAGGTTTACCTTTATTTTCTTAAAAGAGATTGGTAGTGGTCCTGGTTTTGCCAGTTGGAAAGAGTCACAAGTCAAACCTGTTATTTCAGTGGTAAAGTATCTAGAAAAAAAACAGGGGTAGTCGTGACATACAGAGTAGTGAGGAGCAGGAATCTGAACATTTGCAGGTTTGAAATTTGCGCGAATGGTTCCAGAAGTCTACAATATGTCCTAACTGACTACAGACTGACTTTAAGAAGATATCATGGTTTGAACAGGGCTGTTTTTTGCCACTGATAAGTACCCATGGTGTAAGTGCAATAATACATAAGGAAACCCTCATCAAATGTGTGACGTTTGGCAATTAAACAGTTTGGTGATAATGGTGGTGATGATCAGACAGACCAAAAAAAAACCATGATTAATGAATGATTTATGATGTAATCTGACACGTTTTTCAACGAGGAATAGTTCAACATTTTGGGAAAAAAATGCTTGTTGCCTTACTTTCATAGAGGTAGAACATCGATGCTCTAATATCTGTGTGCTATGTAAGGTGCAGGAGCCAGGAGGTAATTAGCCTAGCTTAGCATAAAGACTGGAAGCAGGGGAACACAGCTAGCCTGGCTGCGTCTCTTGTTTTTCGGACCCATTTTAGATGCAACCATGCAGATTTCCACATGATAAAAGCGTGTCGTCAGACATTAAGGCTAGCCAGCGCCATTTTAAGAGACTTACGCTAGCTAGCTAGCTAGCTAGCTAGCCCACTTATTGATGTACCCTGCAGGTGCCTGAAGATGTTGGCAAAATACGACAGCTACAGTAGCTTGGAAAACAGCGAAATGTATAGTTAAAGCTTGTTTTCTGGCAAAATTTTAGTCGACTTCTGCTGGTAGATCAACGGGGAGCTGCAGGAAGAGAGGAAGCGAAACACCATTCATCTGCATGCATCTGCATACACAAGACACGATACGTGAAAGAGGTAATGTCAGAGGGGCATCGAAACCCCATGTCTTGCCTCTGAAGTGAGAAATGAGAGGAGGTAAAGTTCCTCAGTGTTTTTTGGCAAGGGTGGTGTTCAAAGCCACTCAAGAAGTCAAGCTTTGCTGTTTCACGGGGCACCCAGTGTGCTGCAACAAGTACAGCATGCAGCAGTAGGCTGGCAGCTGGCTTTTGTCACATGGTCAGTGGGCGTGGTTTCATCTAAAGTGGGTTGGAAAAACAGCAGCCTGGCTTGTTCCAAAGTGAAGTTAGGGTGTTTTTAGAGGTGCTGGGACAACAGTATTTCTTGGCAAACAGCAGCAGGGCAGCACAGTTTCCTGCTACATCAGGTTTGGTACCAATATACCTGTACAGAGACCAAACCCATAATGCTCGCTTGACAGTATGTGGCAACCTGCGCTAGTTTATACATGTAACAAAAGAAACAATACAGACACGAGATCATTAATAATGCATCTCATCTAACTTTCTAAATGATGATGTACATTGAAATTATTCTAGACATTTAAAATAACATTTGAAGTGAGACGCACTGCTGAGAAAGTTTTGCCTTCACGTGTACAAGTCGTTTTATTTACTTATTAGTGGGGTGCTCAGGAATCAGAAATCTGTCAAGTAAAGACAGCAGCAACTATTAATGGATGTGTTTGATTGATGGGCTGAAAGGAGCAGAAAGAACAGACAGAAAATCAGATACACAAATGGGTTAAATACCCATGTCAGTACGGTGCCTTGGCTTAGTTTGTGCCTTCTGTCTGTCACAAGGAATATGAAACTGGAATCTCACTGTTTTTAAGTTTCAGGTCTCACGCTTTGAGTAGACACTAGAAGGGGTCCGTCTCTTAAAGGAAAAGGCTAGAAAATCTCCTCCCAAGATGAGCAAATGCTTTAGTTGAGTAAGTCATTCTGTTTTAATTGTATTCTTACAAGGAAAAAAATAATGTTTACATGTTGTTTCATTTTTCTGCTTTAATTAAAAAAGTTTTGTTTTCTCCATCAGTCAGTATGGAAACTAACAACAGGTCGGGCCATATTAATGGATTAGTGACAATGGTTCATGAATAAAAATGTATCTATATAGAGAACTTTATTTAACAAACTGATGAAGCCTGTTTTTTCACTGCTCTCTACCACTTCATGATGGTCGTCTAGTTTTAGTCAGTAGCAGTAATTAAAAAAGGGGCACCTCCTCCATGAGTTGGGTGAGTTATTTTTTTCCGAAATATATTTAGAGCAAACAGCGGCTTTTGTTAGAAGAGCTAAAAGTGATGTTCAAACTGTGACACAAAAAGCAGAGTTGTAATGAATACACAACATTTGCTGCCAACAAACAACAATGAAGTCAAGCTTTTCCTGTATACAATCATATTTTCAGTAGCAATAAATCCTGTAACTCTTTCAGCTCATAGTTTTATAGCAGGTTTACTGTGTGGTTCAGTCCGTGCATTCTTACCAACACCATGCCTGCAGCAGCTGGCAGCGTGAGATTACGATAAACGTGAGATAAACCGCTCTATTATACAACTACTTATACAGCTAGCTTTGTCTGTCGGGCAAAGTTAGCTGTATGATTAGTTGTATACCAATGAATGAATGAACCCCAATTGAAGAGTGCTCCACAGATGACGCTTATTTGTAGGCCAACACGAGTTAAAACATCGCCCTGGTTGCCTTGACAAAAATCCAGTGGTGTTTTTCCATTGTATTTTGGATTACTGCAGAGAATAAGCTCTGTGGCAAACACAAGTTAATGATACTTACACATTTTGTTCAGCAAGATAATCTCAAAAACTAAACACCACTTCTGGTTTTTGAAGCATAAATGCAACCGCCAGAGGTTACAAGCTTAAGTTAGACTGTAAACAAACTACACTACAGTTGCATGACTTAACATCGCCACCACGACGAGGCTGTAAAGTCACATTCAGCATAATGATGTTCTCATGTAGCCACTTGTCAGCAACCATCTTTTTTAAGACACGTAAGGGCTACATAATTCACAGTGCCATGACACTACATATTCATGGATTGTATGTCATAGAACAAAATGTGAAAGTCTCCTTAAAAAAACCCTGCTGACTTTGAGACGAGAGAACCAGGAGTGCTAAAATGCTAATTTCTGGGGTTTAGGACTAATTCCTTTGCCACGCTATTAGCTGCATAACAGCCATATACTTTTCTTTTTGACACTTTTCCAGGTATTTTGCTTTATAATCTCACAGGACTCGAACGTCGCTCTTCCGGGGTGCAAGTCGGTGTTCGTTGGACCAACCCGGTCTCACTGCAAAGTTGTCAGAATCTGGTGCCTGGCCTGTAACTTGCGGCGTCAGACACAGACGAAAAAAGCTGTCCTTTAAAGTTGGTATGATATACAGCCAGTTGCCATTATAGTTTTAACAGCACTGGTAGCGCCGGGGGAAACTTGGCGGGACAGTATCGACAAGCACATGGTTAGGTTTAGGAAAAAAGAACAGGGTTTGGCTTTTGAACCTTACGGGACGCGAACACCGCTCTCTCAGGTGAAAGTCTGTTTGTTGGACCCATCCACCACCCCTCCTGCCTGCCCTACTCAGACTTTCGCCACCTTAACTTTCGTCCTCGTCCCACCACGTTCCCCCCTGACACCGCTGGGCGCCATTAAACTATAGCGGCAACCGGCTGCGTAACATTCCGATGTTAAAGGACAGCTTTTGTCATCGGTTTCTGATGCCGCAAGTCACTGCCCAAGCGCCAGATTTCGAGGAATTCAGAGTGAGACCGGGCTCCAACAACCGACACACCCAGGGTACCTTGCACGTCGTAACTGGACATGGAAAGTCCCTGACCTAAGTCAATATGTGATGAGGTTGGAGTGAGAATGTGTTGGTTGGACCCATCCACCACCCCACCTGCCTGCCCTACTCGGACTTTTGCTGCCTTAACTTTTGGTTTGCTCCATTGTGTTTTCAACTGCCCTTAGACTATAACAGCAACTGGACGCTTATCATGCCGATGTTGGCTTTTTTCATCAGTGTCTGACGGCACAAGTCACTGCCCAAGCAGCAGATTTCGAAGACTTCAGAGTGAGACCAGGTTGTCAAACAAAAGAAAATGGGGTCCAGGCTGAACCTTTAATGCGTCTTTATAACAACTGAATGATGTATTATTCACCTGCTCTTACAGCCTTTATGATATTTTTGCATCACACACAAAAACACGGGGAAATAAAGACCAGGTTGAAAAATATAGGAGTGTCCCTTTAATATGAGACAGAAGAAACCGTGCCTGTTGTCTCTCCGTCCCGCTGATGCTCCTAAACAGTTAATTGTCAGTCGGAGGGTGACGACTTGTTTCGCTGTTGGCTCGTTCTGAGTCCTCCTCACACGTGAGCGCGCGGCGGAAGACGGAGGAGCCTCCCTCTCGGCCTTCAGGAGGGGCTGAAGGTGACTCTCCTCACGGCTGAGATGCACAGCGAGCTGCTGGGGGTCCGACTGGCCCACTACACGGTCCTGCTCCGGGAATAACGACACACACACACCTGAGGGTTGGCATCAAGCATCAAGCATCAACCAAAACCTGCGACCCTGCTGTGGGTCATTTTCTTTCTTTGTAGAGGACACAGCAGCGATCAGAAAAGAGGAGGGCATCTGTGTCTGCGTCTGGCCGGGCTCCGGTGGTGGGTGTGCATGCATGTGTTCTGCACCGTACGGGCGGAAAAAGCGCCCAAGATCTGCAGGGAGCATTTTCCCCATCAGTAAGGTGGCGCAGACGGAGCCGGAGCGCAGGGAGAGCACGGAGGGGGCCGTGGACGGCAGCAGGATGGTGAGCTCAGAAACAAGTCATCTGTGTTAATGCTCAGCCAGTGGTCCGTGTTTAGCGTAGCTCTGCACCAAAAGGACAGCTTCTATTTACCAAACACAGCCCATTTTCATCCTGTGCAGGTGCAGCAGGAGCGCAGAGGAGACACAAACACAAGTGCTGGGCATCATTTTGAGGCTAGATTTTTATTCCAGCCTTCCACTGAGGATGCTACTCTCAGGTTGTTCAGGTTTACGCATCATAATCGCAGGTGATGATGGTTTGTGTTTCTCCAGACAGTGCAGGAATTCAACACCCTGGTTGCGCTGTACCGGGAGCAGGTCATCTCCGTCGGGGAGATCTCAATCGACTGTCCGTCTCTGCGGGCTCAGATGCACCACACACGGTCCAAAGGGTGCTCCATGGCCCGGGCTGCACACCAGGACCTCACCGTCATCTCTGTGTCAGGGTAGGAAGGAAACAAAAGACTCATTATTATAAAATGAATTCACATAAAGCATAAAAACACACAGCTTTGTTTCCAGGCAGGTTTGATGGTATATCATACTTAAAAATATTATTAAAATAATGCATTTTATTTAAGCTAAATGGCACTTTTATAAACACAGTTACTAAGTGATTGAAAGCAACACACACATTCTGCTTTTAATTTAATAGTTTGCCATCACTTTTATGTTGACTTATATGCTATACGTTCATTTTTGTGTTCTCTATAACATTATGAAATGAGGCTTTAAATAAGCCCCCTAGCTTTCCAAATCCAAGTGTGCACTGTTTTTTACCCTTCACAATGCCACCACTTACACACAAAATTTCCATCCATCCATTTCCTGTAACCGCTTATCCTCATGGGGTCATGAAGGACTGAAGCCTAGAGGCAGGGTACACCTTGGACAGGTCTCCAGACTATCACAGGGCTGACAGAAGAGCCAAAACCCTGGGTTCAAACCTAGAATCCTCTTGCTGTGAGGCAGCAGTGCTAACCACTGCACCACCACGCCATCCCATATAGAATTTAAAACACACAACTGCTATATTTTGTAATTATAACCTTTATCTAAACAGGGAAGGCCATTGAGGGAACACCCTGAGCACCCTGATTGTTATATAGCTTGTTGATGTAAACTATAACTTTATGTGCTACAAACAGGCGGAGGACATTGCGACAACATTAATTCAGAGAAAACATACATTCACACACTGCGCTCTGTCAGCCAACAGGGATTTAAACGGACTAAAAGGAATTAGCTTGTTTAATTTTATAAGCTTCTGTTGATTGTTCCACTCGTTTGGAACATAGTATTTAAGAGCCAGTTTCCCAGTCTTGGTATTAATATTATGATTTATAGATAAATAGATACAGAGAAACACTTTTTCACATGGTAAACTTGTATGAAAATCCAACCCATAATTGAAGTAAAGTGGATCTCTGCTACTGTAGCGTAACTTTTACAAAAGCTCACTCTACAGGTTAACTGAAATGACATGTATGTTCAAATACCAAAGTCTGCAGCATCACAGGTGTGCCATATCATCTCGTTCACGATAATACAGGTATAAGTTTTAATATCAAATGATAAACTCATATCGTGATACTTGCGATATTATGACTTGTTGACCTATTGACGTCATACTGTTACCCACAGCAAAAACACGCATGTCTGAAAGCGAAATTATTACAGACTCTGCAGTGGCTCCAGCAAGAGGAGCAGCTTCAGTAGTGTGGAATAAACTGTGGCGTCCTGAATGTTTTATGAAAAGCCCCGGACTTCTCAGACACTTTTAGTGACTTACTGCTCAGAGGGAACTCATTCAGTGTGGCTCCTCTGGCAGCAGCACAGCGTCTCTCCTTCTCCTCTCTCGCTGTGAGCACACGAGAGTCATGTCGTTTATGTGATTTTGTCATAAACCTCTGGTAATGTAAACCTATGTGACGCTCAAGGCTCGACAAAAAACTACATATATGTGAATGTGCGATAGTTCTGGTATCATAACAGCCTGTCACAGGTTACTTATTTTGTTACAATACTGTTGTCTTAGATTAGAAACAAAATCTATATATTTTTTTTTACAAATTTTTCATACTGTCAAGAATATCATTATCGCAAAAATACCCTGAAATATTGAAATATTATTTTAGAGCCGTATCGCCCACCCGTATGCAGCATGTACTGGAACTTGGTCAGCCTGAATGTAAAGTTCCCCTTCTCTGTTTGTCTGACTGTATCTGTTTTCCTTCTTCTCTTTTATCCTCTCCTCCTCCTCCTCCTCCTCCTCCTCCTCCTCATGCTGCAGTCTAGAGGACGGGGAGATCCACCCTGAGATCTGTCGGCTCTTCATCCAGCTGCAGTGCTGCCTCGAGATGTTCATAACAGAGATGCTCAAATCCATGTGCCTGCTGGGGGTGCTGCAGCTGCACAGAAAAAGTACCGTCACAAAATATCACACCATTATTATGCCACAACATTTCAAAAAAGTATTGATTTATGAGAATCAAACAAGCAGAGATTCATTCAATATAAAAACCTCCATGTGTCTGATCAGTTTATTCTGTATATGTTTGTTTTCAACACTAAATATCTGCCCATCAATGAGAAATAAGAAAAATCTATAAAACTGACTTTTTGACATTTTGACATGTGACAGTGGGAAAAGCATGGGTGTAAATAATAAAATGATAAATGTGAACTCCATTTAGCTGCTTCAGCTTGTTGTGCCTGTTGTGCCATGATGATATCGGCACATCATCAGTATCGGCCGATATTGGCTTTAAAATGAAACATCATAATCGGCCAGCATGCTTTTTCTTAATTTGCACAATGAATGAAAAGTACTGTCGTACATTCAAAAGTATTGTATTTCGTGTCTCCATCTGCTGGTGGGCCATCATGATAAGAGTATTCATGCATCGTATGATGTTAATTGTACTGCAGAAGAAACTTGATGATGACTAAAATTGGGCAGGAACGAAAGTGGATATGTCGATACTGGTATCAGTTATCAGTCAAATGAGTTGTTACATATCGGCGTATCCGATATCACCAAAAATTCCAGTATTGTGCATCTTTAGTAAGCACTACTTCCCTAAACCTAACCTTAACTGCTAGGTTTGCAACTGAAGACACACTTTTCGTCCCCAGTTGCACAAGCCGTCCCCAGTTAACTGGTTTTAAGTCAGAAATGTGTCCCTGGGTATAGCTTAAGTTAGCCACACACAGGCAAAGATAGACATACACATCCAAACGCTCCATTTTGCCACGTCCCCTTTCATAACTCATGAACTGGCTGTCACAGGGAGGCAACACTGACAAACATTCTCACAGTTGTGTACATGAGTGAATTTGCGTGTGTTAAAATCAGTTTGACCTCTTATTTTCTACTTGAAATCCTACTTCCTAATTTCTACTTAAAGTATATTAAGAGTTCGTTTGCAAAAGCAGATAAGAGCCATTTTTGTCATGTTTATTTGAGCTGACCTTGTTTTAGAAGTTAGTCTTAACATGCATTTTCAAACTGCATATTCAACATTAGTACAATTTAAACATGGATAAAATGGAGGCAGAAAACTTCTACTGAAGTATCTTTCTCATTCGGGTTGCTCAGTGATGAAGAGATCAGAGTTGTGTTCACACAGTGTTGAAACAGCAGAGGGCAGCAGAGAGCTGTCTGTATGGTCAGTGTGTACAACATGGATTCATACTCTGACTTAGCTGGACTTAGAGAAGAGATCATTTCTGTTACATTAAAACATTACATTGTGCATTTTCAGTAAACAGGTCTAGCATTTTTTGACATTTTTTTTATGACTGTTTTTGAAATACTGAGCATTAGAATTCCTGTATTACGCAAGGAAGTCATTCATTTGCTGCTTTGACTGTGTCTGAGTTGTCTTTGTTGACGATGCCTCAGCGCTGCTGTCTCTGTTTGGACCCAAAGGAACAGACTCGGAACCGAGGTTGGACTTGAGGGTGGACGAAAGCTCGGACGTTCCCATCCTGGAAGACCGATCCTCCTCTCCCATCGACTTTCCTCAGGAGCAGTGGCTTGTGGGAATGGATATTCAAAATATAGAGAGGTACACTGACCGCACCTGCTTTTAAAAATGAATTCGCACACTGATGAACTGCAGTTGGTGTTTCTTTGTTTTCACAGAGATATGCGAGAGATGCGAAACCTACTCAGCAAACTCAGGGACACGATGCCATTGCCACTGAAAAACCAAGGTATGTCATGTTTGAGATATGTCCAGAGACGTTTTGGATATCTTTTGCTGCATTCTACTTTCTGCATTCCCCCCAAAATTTTATTCTTTCTGAAGTTTTCCACTTCTGAATACATAATCCAGTGCGACTTAGAATAGGTTTACTTTTGGACACAGCCAAGTCTTTATGCTAAACTATGCTAACCAACTGCTAGCCCTAGCTTCATATTGTACCCTACAGATATGAGAGTGTTTTCAGTCTACTGTTGCTTTAAGGCTGAAAGTTCATTTGACAAAATGCATTCTGGGAGATTTACAAGACTTCTGAGAAAACTAATCGTACCAGAGTACACATGAACTAGTAGAGATCAGCTTTTCAAGTGGACCCAGGAACAGTTTGCCAATCTGTGCCCAGGTACGGTACACAGTGTTCGCACTTATCAAATGAACTGGACTTAGTGGTCAGGTGAACTCAGATCCAGACCCAAGTCCCTGATTTGAAAGCCTCCTCTGCACCATTTGATACACATCTTCGTTGATGTACTTTGAATGTTCTTGCATTTTGGGGTTGAACTTACTGGGTTGAATTCACTTACTGTAAATGGCGTTGGATAAAAGCATCAGCCAAATAAATGTAACATAACATTGTGTTTGTTTATTCCAGACGACAGCAGCTTGTTGAATCTGACTCCACACCCGCTGGTCAGGCAGAGGAAGAGACGCTTCCCTGGACTCTGCTGCATGGTGTCTGGCTGAGCGTCTGAAGGCAGCACTACAGTCAGCACACATAGGAAAGGACTTTCATTATATTTTAGGATGTATATTAACAAAGAGATTCATTAATCTTCATTTTACTCTTTATTTAGTTACAGTATTTCCCCCCATATTATCTGAAATTGTAATCTTGTAGTACTTGTTATATAATTCCTTACCATTTGTCTTTTTCATCTTGAAGTCATTTTTTTTGCTGGTTGGTCATTTGGTTGTTGAATTCATGACTTATCTCGTCCCGCTGTGGTCTGTTTGGTGGCATAAAGATTCAAGCTTGGGTCGAGTTTGGGTGGAAAGGGCCAGCTAACAGTCAGTAATGCATATAATGAGGCAAAAGTAAAGTACCAGACAGATTGGACCTTAAAGACACAGGCGAGTTTCAGTTTCAGCCCTTTGCGTAACTCCATTTTGTTTTGCTTTTTTGTCTTTGCATTCCATCCCTCCTTTTCTTTCTGTTTTGCGCCATTTTATATAATGAAAGAATAAACTTGTACATATTCAGGCTATGCACTGGCATTTTTCATCCTCAGCTGTCTCACTGTGCTCGTGTCACGCCACCATGTTTGAATGTGTCACAGTGCGAGATGTGTTAGTGCCAACGACCTCCTGTAGTATTTCATCTGAACGTCATTCGGTAGAGGCTCTTGCCAGGTGAGTCTCTACTCGCCTGTACACCCCGTAGATAAAGCAATTCATAGACAGTGTTACGATGCATAGACTTAATTGGCTCCTTTAATCATGACACTCCTTTTTCTGTAAGAAAAAAACTGAATTTATTCAGCACTGCGTGTGGAAAAATAAATGTTACAAAGCTTTGCTTAAGTTTTGCCTTTTAGACATCTTAAGCATTCTCAACCAGATAACAAATGAAGATGCATAAAAACATTGGTCACTAGTCTTTTCAATACTTTGACATAGCCTGAGATATTCATTAGCTACTGTACTGGTCAGATTACTATGACTTTACGTCTGGAGAGAGGATGATTTCTAGTCATTTAGGTGACACCCTGAACTTTTATCTAACAGTGCTTTAAGACAAATATTTCCTGTTGACCAACACCAAGACACACAGCAGAAGACCTTGAAAAACTACCGGCTATATATGGCATTTTCATGACATTTTCTGTGGATATTCATGATCCGCCGGGGGATGAAAGCTAATAATCTTACTAGCATTAGCATCAGCAAGTGCCATACATTTTCATTTATACCAGGAAATAACAAAATCTAACACTGATATCAAGAAAATATCAAAGTGCGCAGATTGAACAGTTCTGCAATTAGCCCTCAGGGATAAATTAAGTATTTCTGATACTGATTCTGAACAAGAAAGGCATCAATCACAAGCCTTCTCCCCAGAGGATAAACCTTTCTGTAGGATAAAGTCGTACTTTTACAAAAAAATTTAGATGTTTCTGTTAATGCTTTAAAATGAGGGCATATAACTGAATCTACCAAATCCAGGCATAATAAATTCTCCAAGACTTTCTTATCATAATATCATGACTTTGGCCATGTTTACACGAAAATGATCCACTGAGAACAGAATCATTTCTCATTTTCGTTTTGAAAAAAAGTTCCCCATTTAGACGACAACATTTTGATAACAATCGCCGTGCACACGGATCCGCAAAAATGACCAAGCAGCATACATGCCAGGCCAGTAGTTGGCGGTGTGACGCTTACGCTTTTTTCTTCAGAGCGGCGATGGATAAACAAACAAAATGGCAACTGCACAAACATTTGTCTGGACGGACGACGAGGTGGAGTTGCTACAGTAAATCTACACTATGATGGGGAAGTGTTGATAACTTCAATAGGGTGAGCAGCACCATTGCTGTTGTAATGGTCGACTTTCTCGCGCATACCTAGTGACTCGAAGCATAATGCTCATGTGCGAAAAGTCTCCGTTTTCAGAGGAACTGCATATTGCAAGTTTACATAACAACAGACACGGTGCCGTTTCCCAAAAATTGCACTCTGGAACCCGTTTTCAAAACACTGCGTTTTCGGGCACCCAAAATGCCACTGTCGTGTAAACAATCGGCCAAAACGCAACTAAAGTTTACCGTTTTCAGTTGAAATCGTTGTCGTATAAACGGGACCTGTGTCTTGTAAAATTGCAGCTGGTGACACCACAGTTGCTCTAATACTCCTCGTAAAGAATAGCTGAATCATCAGTGCGTTGTCTGTTCATCGCTGCACTATGATTTTAGGGTGTAATGATCATTGCAGCCTCTAGGGGGAACTAGCAGGGCTTTTAGGGCGCATTCATACCAGGATAGTCCGGGGGACTCAGTTCGATTGGGCGGGGGATGCCGAAAGATTTCACACCTTCATTTGGTTCGGTTCACTTTCACACTGCACTTTTTAAAGCGGACCAAACCGCCTGGACAACATCACACAGGCCGTTTCATAGTCGACGCAAAGGCATGCAGACGCGAACGCGTTGGGACACATCGAGACGCATTGGCCGCTATGATGCGTGCTTGCGTTTCAAAATGTGTTGTCCATGTTTTTTGATACGCGATACCTACTGTAAGCAAACACCACCAGGGTTCACTTGCAAGTAAACCGAGACCCCCAGTTTTCGGACCGGGGTTCGCTCGTTTGGTCCTCACCAAATGAACCGAACAATCCGTGGAAGCGGACTGGACCAAATAGTGCCAGTGTGAATGCGTCCTTAGTCTTGGTTTTCTACAGATGTGCAGCATGTCATCAACAATCTTCCCTGAAAAAGAACAGTTTTAACTTTCAGCTTCAGTTTTCCATCATAAGGGCTTTGCAGATGTTCCACACACATACAGAAATGGCAGAGCTGAATAAGCCACATACATAAATAAACACACATAATAAACCTAACTGAAACCCATTCATTCATCTGAAGCACTCCACTAAAGCCATTTCCCATTGAATGTAAGTGTAATTTGTAAATTTGTGTTTGTGATGTTATTTCCTTTCTTTATTGTAATCTAAAGTGGTGACGTCTAAATTGCTAAATTCCTTGTTTTGGCATGTATATGACTCGGAGTATGCCATGTGTAGTTAGTGTGTTCTGCAGTGTAGAGAATCCACAGTGAAACATATGTACAGCTTAGGGCATTTTATAATGTGAATAAAGTTTTATATACAAATAAGATGATGCTATTTCATTTTTTATTGTCTTTAAACTTGAAGGAATAGTTCAGCATTTTGAAATAGAATCATCTGCTTTCTTACCAAGAGAACAAATACACATAAGCTGAAAACAGCCATGCTGGCAATTGGGTTTTTTTTTACTGCCATTTTCTTAAGACCACAAGTTAAGTACATCATTATCCTGAGAAAACAAGCCTTGTTATCTCAGGATAACACATAATAACAAATAATCAACCTATTATCACAAGAAAACCAAAGGATGTTTTCTCTTTTACTCTTATTTAAGCTGAAAATGTCAGATCACGGAGTACCAATGACTAACACATTAAACTGTACTTCAGTCATGGTCTAACACATGCAGAAGTTGCAGTGGATCTTACTGCTAGAGATCAGATCTGCCCTTTTCATTCCAGGGGACATCATGATAACTTATCTCAAGAAAACAGCTTTCTGTTTTCTCAAGAACTGACATAAACTAACTCATTAACACAAGAAAACAAGCTTTATCTCGAGATAACAAAATACTTAACTCATGATCTCAAGATAACAGGACTAAAAAGTTATTGTAACACGGCTGTTCTCAGCTTTTGTAGAAACAGACATGACAGTGTTATCAATCTGCTAACTCTAGAGCTCCTTTTCCCACTGCAAAAAAACAAACTCCTGCTAACACTTGGCTTTTTTTATTCAATGGGAAACACTCCTGGAACAAATGACTCAGCAATAGTCACTGTTATTTAGCAGCTCCTGCCCTGATTGATCGGCACTGATGTAACTATGACACCTGGGTGAACGCACTAAATTTTAGCCCATTTGCTGGCGTGATGCAATGACACTCCACCACGAAATATCATCAGTCTCCATTTGAGCAGTGCTCAAACATTGTTTAAAATTAGGCAGCACCGATTTCAGGCTTAGACTGTCCTATCAAATAAAGGCAAAGAGCCAAAAGAAGAAAAATCTTTTAAAGAGAATGTCCCACAAATTGCAAAAATAAAATAATAGATTTAGGAAATTATTTTTTTTAAAAAACAGGGACAAAAGATAGGAAAAACTATACTGATCATTATTATTATTATTATTATTATTATTATTATTATTATTATTATTATATTTTAAAATTATGTCACAGAATTATAATAATTTTTGAGCACTCGTTCCAAGTCATTTTACTTTTTTTGTTTGCTTGTTGTCTTTTTACTATGTTTTTTTTTTTTTATTTTCTCTTTTTACTAATTTCTTGCTAATTTTTTGGGTCATTTTTTCTTTCAGTGCTCGCTGCCTTCTTCCCATGTTTTCAAACAAATCAAGCCAATTTGCTCTTTTTTTTTTTTTTTGCCTAGTCTGCATCCTCTGATGGCAAAACTAGTTTACCATAAAGATTTTTTTCCAACCATCTATAGGCTTTCTTCATTTCTTCAAAATATACATTTTATATTGTTAATTTAACAAGGCATCTGTCCCATTTTGCACCTTTTCATCTGATAAATGAATTGATAAATAAATGAATGCCCAGCTTTTGAGCATTTCACACATCCATATCTTGTGTAACACTTTGCATACCTTTTTCCTCTTCCTAACACAAAGCCAAACAACAAAATGTCAATCACTGAGTGTAATATTTGTCAAAATGTTCCAGTCATACAGTACAACCTGTATGTTTCTATGCACAAATTAGGCTGTGTTCACTTTCATAACATGGACCAATTCTGACTGTTTTTAGTGCCAGATTGTGCAAATACTGGATAACTAAAAAAACAGTTTGGAGAGAAAGTAAGCGTTCTCCCCCTCACTATCTCTAACTGTCAAGTCTCAAACACAAAACATCTGGATTACGTCTCTGCAGCTGGGAAACTCCAGAGCTCTTTACTTCCCGTAACAACAAGGGACAAGAAGGTTATGTAAGATGTGCTGTTATGTTTCCTCATTATTCTTGTTATTAAGAGAAAAGTGCTTATTAGTTTGAGATGTTTCGGACACAGATTGGGCAATGTAAGTGAAAAAACAACAACAACTGGATTCCCAAGATAAATCACAGAGGGGGGTTTTATATAGCTGCTGATAACTCAAGTCAGATTCAGCTCTGCCTGCAGTGTAGACTTGACAAAGTGAGAGGACCCAGTACACAGTCAGCAACACAGGAGCTAGTAAACTGTGTGCATTAACATCTGCAGAAGAGGACGTCGGTATATGTGGTGAGTCAGATTTTGCCTTTTTTATGCATGCTCACTAAACATGACTGTCTCTTGCTTTGTGCTATTTTATTTATTCATTCTTTTTTTGTCTTTTTCTTGTTAAATTTCTTTTTATGCACCATGTAAAACACTGAATTCAACTATTAATGGAATGTGCTAAAACTAGAACTTACCTTGCTTTACCTAAAGCGCAATTTATGCACCAGAAATGAATGCAATCTCAATGTAAAACACATATTACAATAAAAATGTGTGTACCAAATCAAATCAAATCTTCTAAATATGTTCCAGAACAAAGTATTTTTAAGGGAATGCAGTTAATATTGAAGGCTGCACTACAGCAAAGAGCTGCATGCAGCATTTTGAACTGAGCAGAGTAGGGTTGGGGTTGATGGATGTCCTCATAGTTTGTTAAACTGTTCCTTTGCAGAGAAGCTGTAGAAGCATCAGGCCATCCTTTGGGATTTTGAGTATATTACTGATGTTAAGATGTTTAATTGGGAGTCAGTGTTGTGTGATTTTAGTCCGTTAGTATTCCTGTTTTTTATTCAAAGTACATTAAATGATCTGTGCAATAAAATCCAAACCAATCTAAATATAAATAAAAACATTGTTGATTCTGATCATCGGATTATTTTCAGAGGGGGTGAAACCAGTGTGAACTCCTGATGGCTCCCTCCAGCCGGTTACTTTTGCTGCTTCAGCTCCTCAGCTGGATATCAGTTGGCCTGGCCTGTTTCTGTGACAAGTACCCCTGGGGACCCTGGTCCGCCTGCTCCAGGACCTGCAACCATGGTACTCAGCAGAGACACAGGTGAGACACGCACATACACATGTGACATTGTAGATATGGATGACGGACATGTGAACAGTGCAGCTACAAGTCAGACACAGAGTGCAGCGTTCTGTGGTGTGAAGTTTGCAGATCGAAACTGAAAATAGAGCCAAAGAAGTTGTGAAACATTGAAATCTCTGCTGCTTTCACTTTATTGTTGTGAAACACAAATACCTCATGCAGATGATGCCAACAGATGCTAACATAAGCTCCTTTTTTATACTTTTTTGACAGGAATATTCAATATGATGATTATTACTGGAAGAGCAGCTGCAACCAGCTCTGTGACAGAAATGACAGAAGAGCTTGTAACAGTCAGGCCTGTCCAATCAACTGCATGCTGACAGAGTTTGGGCCTTGGTCCGACTGTTCGCCCTGCGCAAAGAAACAGGCAAGAAACACACACATGACACTGCAGAACCCTGACAGACTCCCTGTCACAGCTTTGGTTGCTATATGCTACACACTCGTTCTCAGCAGGTTTTAAGTAACTGAATTAAGTATACTCAAAGCACTGACCCTACTGACCAGTGCACAAATACAGGAGCTGCTCACACCTAGAAAACGTTAAAATAATTGTCAGATGGTTGTTAGGGCTTATTTGCTGATAAAAAATAATGTTTTTGTAATTGTAGAACACTGTCAGACACAATATGAGGGCTTACCAGTGTGTTTTGTACTTCAGTATAGGTGAGTATTTCTCAGACAAAAAAAGAAATCAGCATATTATAAAAAATTAACTTAAAAAATTAGGTTTCATTTGAAAGTATCTTTTTGTCTCTGAGTGAAGTTTCACGAAGCAGGTATTGAATAAGCTCTTTTTTTATGCAGGATTTATACTTCTACATCAAATCAATGCCATACCTCTACGTCAACACTGTAGCCTGACGTGCACCTCCCCAGAAATGTAACTACACATCGTGGTGACGCAGACCTCCTCTCTATTTTTGGAAGCTGAAACTGTTTCCCTCCCTCCCTCACTAGGCTAATTTATACAATGTAAAATGCCATAGGCTTGTGCTTATAACGTTAGCATGTTGTATTTGTTTAGAAAAGGTGTTTAGTATAAGACAGTTGTTTTGTCAATGAACCTTGTGAGTTGTATTGGAGCTGAATTATGTACTGTTACCTTTGTTAAATGTTGCTGTTGTCCCTGGTTTTATATGAGTAGAGGAAAAGTCTGCTAGCTGCTAGGCTAATTTATACAATGTAAAATGCCATAGGCTTGTGCTAAAAACATTAGCATGTTGTATTTGTGGGGAAAATGTGTCCAGATAAAGACAAGTGCTGCGAGTTATAGTGAAGCTGATTTGTGTTTGAAATTGTCTCTATGAAGCCATGTTTAATGTGTGTTTAAAGTGTGTTTTGAATCAACTAAACTTAACAGCACTTCACAGAGACCCCGTCGCCAGCTAGTATTTTGGAAGTGTAACTGCAGAGTGACACAGACAGCACCGCACAAGTATAAATGCTCACAATGGCGTAGCTCAGGGCAGAGAGAGCAGAATTTTGTCCTATATTTAAGACTTTCTATTACAAAATGTACATTTGTTGTGTCTATTCTGTCATTTCCAATCTCTGTTTTTATTGTGACCATTTTCAACTACTGATCAATAAGTTGGTCCTTAGTTAAGACTCAAAAGTGTCCAGAGTCTTTAATCAAATGATTCATAATCTTATACAGTCTTTCTCACATTTTGTCGCCACAGTTACGGACGCGTTCTGTCCAGAGACCGTCCCAGTTTGGTGGATCGGCCTGCAGTGTGGAGCTGACAGAGGAGAGGCCCTGTCACCCCTCCACAGAATGCAAGTTACCACCCGTGGAGTGCAAAGACAACTTCAAGTGTGATAACGGTCAGTAGTGTTTTTTACTGATGTGTGAAGGAAAAAGCGTCACATCCTCGAAATTTTGTTCGTTTTTATTTAGATTTTCTCAGAATTGTTATTTTTCCCAGCTCGTTGAGTGAATTAGATCAACATCCTTTATGTCACCCGACTTCTTTAATCTTAGATCTACTGACACAATGCACCCACAAACACACACACACACACACACACACACACAAGTAAAGACACATACCAATATTTTATCTTCTACAAAACGTCCTTATGCTGCAGGACGCTGCATCAACTCGACACTAACATGCAACAAACAGAACGACTGTGGAGATAACACGGATGAAAAGGACTGTAGCAGGTTCCAAATTGTGTGTCCAGCGGACAAGAGAGTGGCTCCTGGGGCTGACCTGGTGGGGAATGGGTAAGCTAGAGGTCAAAAGGTCACTCTTGACTTTACAACCTTTTTAACATTCCTTCTTGCTCTGTTACACTCCTTTCTGTCAAGTGCTGTCCTGGCATGTTTCTCCTCCTAAAAACATGTTTTTTTAATACGTCTTGCAGTGTTACATCGAATTTGAGTCCAGCTGTGTCTGTTGGAGCTTATTAGACTTTTTCCTTTGTTGGCTTAATGCCTATTGTACAAGAAAAGTCAGTAGACTTTTACTTTTCACTGATTTGTGTTTGAAGGTTTGATGCTCTGGCAGAGGAGCCCAGAGGAGCTGTACTGGACAACATGTTTATGGGAGGAACTTGCACCATTAAGAGGCCTCCAACCACGCTGCTCTACCACCGAATCCCTCACAACTTTGAGAACTTTGAGATAAAGGTAGTATTATTGTTATAGTATTTAACTATACAGCCCATTGGTTAAACTAGCCTGATTCCAGTTCTCTGAATCACCACCATCATCTCAGATTTTTTTCAGTGATTCAAAATAGGTCTTGTGTCATGCTCGCTGACCGCTGATTCCGTGGTTGGAGAAACAACCAACCAATCAGCAGAAACACAGGGTTCTTTTACACTGCTTCTTCAAGGTGGGAAGTTAACGCTGTCATGCCAGCTCTCTGTTTTGTATGAAAGGTACAACTGTGGAATGGGGGGTTAGAGTTTTCTCTCCTTTAAGGCGGCATCTGAGGTAGCAAGTGCCAAAATGATGTCTGTATTAACAGGACAGCCAGAATGAGGGGATCGTGGACAGCACAGATGTGGGATTTTAATGATGTCTTATGCGCGTGACCCACCGCGGGACATTTAAAAAGTAGCTGATAGCAGTTAGCAGCTAACTCAAATAAGAAGAATAGTGGCGGGATGGGAAAACAATGAGGTCCAGGAGCTCCTTAACCTCTAAGCAGAGGATGAGATCAGCCACTTTATGAAATGTGGCTGCAACGACTTTTGTGTTCATGTTGAACGGGTGCACGCAGCTGCACTAACAAAGATGTAGACTGATGCACATAGAGCAGGACCAAGGTTCACAAGCGTGAGTTCAACATAAATGAAAAGAAATGCATCCATATGCATGTTTTTATTTGCTGTACCGAACTTGCGCAAACCATGACTGCAAACCATTATACTTCTAGCAGTAAGCTACTTCAATGACGTGAAAAGGAAGTAGCAGCACTTTTTTTCATTCCAAGCACTGGAAATAACACCTCCTAAATTAGCTTATTTCTTTAATTGTTGGGAGAAACCTTCATAATCCCTACTCACAAACAGAAATCACGTGTACACAATGTTGGGCTGAACACAATTTTGTTCGTCAAAAAAATCTGACAATCCTGGTGAAAACTGGAACAACAACTTCTGTATCAGTATTCCTGTCTGCTGTATTATCTTTCACCACCAGAGGCAGCCATGATCACACAGTTTCACATCCTACACACAGAGGCTTCAACATGATAATATGAGAATATGTCCATCAGTGGTTTGCAGGCAGTCTCTTTTCAGCTTTGACTTTGTTGTTAATTTTCTTGTCTTTATATAGACCTTGACTAACAGCTGTGGTTGTGGTTGTAAAGGTTGGCGAGGTGGAGGACTTCAGCACCGATCCCCAGCCGCTGCATGCTGAATCCATCAGCGTCAGTCCGTCCAGTTCATCTGAACCCAGCCTAGAAGAACATAAAGTGCGATTCCGTTTCTTCCCCTTTTTCTACTACTCTGGGAGATTAATGTCACTCAAATCTAGCAAGGCAGCTTTTGAAGCTTCAAAGAAATCGGTGAGTGACTCAAACAACAATACAGTTGTAGTGATATATCTGTAGGAACTTAATTCATATAATGCATTTCCTAATCCCCTAACCCTAACCTTAACATAAAAAAGTAAACACCAGGCCAGCTATACTGCCCTTCTTCATCTCGCCCTTCCTCCTCATTTCCTATCTTCTCTTCCATAGGACTCCAAGTTTATCCGGGTGCACCAGGTTCTGCCTGTATCCACGTTCAAGTTGAGGGACCCAGGGGATCTTGTCGTGTCACAGCCTTTTCTCCAGTTTCTTCACGCTCTTCCTCTTGAGTACAACTACGCCCTCTACAGGGATATCTTCCAGCGCTTCGGGACACACTACTACAGCACAGGGAAACTGGGAGGCAACTATGACCTACTGTACCAGTACAGTCGAGAGGAGCTCAAGAGTTCAGGTACTGCAGCACAGCCAGGTGGTCGAAATTTAGAATGACACCCTGGACTGCAGTGGTAATTCAAAAGTCAAGACAGTCTGCTTTTTAATGCTGATTAAATGTTGAAACAACATTTTTCCCTGACGTAAATAGGACTTATTTATACTTGTTTTTGGTTATGTTATATTCTGAGTACATTTTAGAAACGTCAGTCACCATCATAGTGTTCCATTGCACCATCCCCAACAATGCTCTATGATTCGGTTACACAGCATTCCCTACACGAACATTAGAGGAGACATTTAGAAGTTACTTTTAAACCTGTTATCTATCAGTAGGTTGTATCTTCAAAGGTATTTTGATCGTGCATTTGACTTCTCTATTCTCAGGGCTAAATTCACATTTCCATAAGTGTATGTATGTTACCTACAGGGCTAAATGTATACCTGGTATTGAAATGTTAAGTTCATATGCGAATATAACAATATATTAAATCTTCGTATCACATTTTTGGATGACAGTTGAACACATCTTCGCAACATCAATCCAATAACAAAATGGAAGGTTTTCTGGTATAAAACTAATAGATTTTACATTAAATTATAACAAGTCTAAAGGCCCAGACTGAAACGGCATCAAAGAACTAGTGGCAACGAGGGCCAACTGTGGTGTCTCCTCACGTCGCCTGTGTCTTGGCCCAAAAACTGCACTTGAACACATCACAAAGACTACAGCCAACAGCAAAGTAGCACATGCGTTCTGCACCTGTTTGAGAAGAAGAAACTCTCAACACCAGCAGGGGGCGGTAGTCTGTATTTGCCATTTAAAAATGGAAACCAGAAGGCCGAAGGGACGGATTCAAGACACTAGGCGTTTCTCGATCTGCATTCTTGCCTGTACTTGTGTTCTTGCGGACTTGTGAAACGTCATCAGTCGCAGCCCAAGTACTGTTCCAATTCAAAGTCTGCATCCAGCCAAATACAGTCCAAATGCCCGGATGTGAACTTGCTCTGCCCGTTCCATCGGGGATGCATCGGGAGGTGACTTGTGTGGACTTTTGACAGCCAGGTATCCAGAATGCATTTCTCACAGACCAGCGACAGTGCAGCCATCCTTGGGAGTTTGTACTCCCGAGTCGAACTTGCCAAGTCCGAACTCCGAAGTGCGCAAGTCCGAACTTGGCGTACTTGGTATTGAGAAATGCCTACTGACTAGCACATTAAAAACACAACCCGGGGTTGAAAGAACAAAGGATTTTTACTGTTCACTAGTGAGCAGTAACATGATCACAATCCGTTTCTGCTAAAAATCTAAAAAACAATCTTACTGTATATGACAACTTAGTTTCTGTCTCATGGCCTCTTGACTTTAGTTGTTTGCTTTCCTCACTTACTGTACGTTTCTCTTCTCAAGTTAAACTGCAAATCAGAGAGATTTCATTCAACATGCTGAATCAGCCCAAAAATCAGCCAACAAGGACAATGACTAGCAAGACAACTAGTGCCAACGGTGTGGGGCATGCTGCAAAAATTAGGGTGACAGAAGCTCACCAATGGCCTGACATTGACCAACAGTCAGCTTGGTGTGTCTGGGTCCTTGAAATCACAACAAAATCTAGAAACAAAAGTTTGCGTTAAGGTTATGTTATCTGATCTTTCTATGAAAAATGTAGTTCTGTTTCTGGGTTTTGTCGGAAAAGGTCAAAACCAGAATGTTACCTTTAAAGATCATTCTTTCTTCAGATGTTTGGATTTGAAATTGTTGGTGCACAAGAAAGCCCAAATGAGAGGACTGTCGTTGAATAAACAGAGCTAGAGGAAAATGTAGTGCTACACAATGTTTTGTTTTCTGTTCCTTTGTCTCTGCATCATGTTGCTCTACACTCTGGCTCTCCCACAGGTCAAACAACAGAGCATGTCGTAGGCTGCCTGTCCCAAGAGACCTCCTGGTCGGTCATCTTCTACTCAGAACACAGCAGGGTACACCGATGTGGCGACAACAAGATGACTCAGAAATATGAAGGTTTCATATGAAATCTACCAGGGAGCACACCTTCTTTGTTCCCAATTCTTCTGTTTGGCTTACTGACTGAATTCATTGTTTTATCACCATGTTCCTTCCTTCATTCATACCTTTAATATTTCATTGGTCCAGGCTCGTACATCAAGGCAGCAGAGAAGTCTTTCTCCATGGTTAAAGGGGGCCGAACCAGAGAAGCAGCAGCTCTGGCCTGGGAGAGGCAGGGCGCGACTCCGGACAAAACATCCTTCAAGAATTGGGCCAAATCTGTTCTCGACAACCCTGCTGTGGTCGAAGCCAAGGTTAAATCAAACATCACTGAAATATCTTCAGCTCCTCAGGATATTCAAAAAGATAAATTACAAAAGCTGATGTTGCATTTTTGTATGTGTGTGTTTCTCCAGGCGGTTGTCATCATAGATTTGGTTCGGGGGATTCCATGTGCTGCCACAAAGAGGAGACATCTGAGGAAGGCCCTGCTGCAGTACCAGGAGGAGTTTGATACCTGCAAGTGCTCTCCCTGCCCCAACAACGCCAGGCCTGTTCTCTCAGGAACAGAGTGCAAATGTCTTTGCCAGACCGGCACGTATGGCTCTAACTGTGAGACACGAGCTCCCGACTACACGTCAGGTACAGCAGGACTGCTGCAGAACACAGTATGGTTGGTGTTAAAGTTGAGTCATGAGAACACTGTTGCTGGTGATGAACAAGAAAATGGTAGGCAAGGAAAGTGTGGTAAAACAGCAGAGGGGTTTTTCCCCCATTACGAATTGCTGTTTTAATGTTTTCTTTCAATGATCTCTTCAGTGCTCAGTACTTAAGGATTATGGTATGACCTTTAGTTTTAAATATTTAAATTTTGTTTCTGAGAAATCCTGTTTTTCCCGTCGCTTTGGTATGGTGAAAAGATCAGTCACTGTTGCTTTGGAGAAGAAGCTAGTCAGAGGCGGGAATTAGAGGAGTAGTAAATGTGGAACGCTTTGTCTTTGTTGCAGTTGGGAGAGTTTACCATTGGCAGTGGTATTTCCTAATTGGGTGTACCAGCCTTGGCACATGTCTGATGGATTATCTTACACATTGCAACCATCAACACCTGCAATGAACACTTGCTTATGCACTTTTTTGGCTTAGACTGGCAATGTCAAGTTGTCCGTACACTTGTTTGTCCAACGGTTTGGTACATATCTTCAATTTGCTGAAGATTTTCATGGTCCCCACAGGAATCTTTATGAATTTAGTTACCTCTTGACATTTCCTCTATTGACTATCAGGCCAGAATTTACACTTGCACATAAGAAATCTATCAAGCCAATTGTCAAGAAATGTACTACTCACTTTCATGGTTTAAGGATGAATCCTTGAATTATACTAAGCCCATAACCTTTCTTCCAGCGTCCCATTCAGGGCAAACACTGCATTCTGTAGTAACTGTAAACAGTACCAGACCTTAAAACACCTTGACACATGTCATGTAGATTAGTTTGCACAATGTGCCTCTCAATATTTGCATATGCACTTTTGTGTTTGCCTAGATAAGCAGTCGGTTTGTCCGTCCAGGTGTTTGTCCAACGCTTTGGTCCATATCTTCAGTTTGCTGTAGGTTTTCATGGTCCCCACAGGAATCTGTATGATTTTGGTTACCTCCTGACCTCTACTGTATGTAATTATCAGACCAGAATTTGCACTTGCATGTAAGAATTCTATCAAGTTGATTGTCAAGAAATTTACTTACCACGTTCATACTTCCCAGAGGATGAATACTTGGATTTAAATGAGCCTGTGACCTTTCTTCCAGTATTCTCCTCGGGATAAAATCCATTTTTTTTTGTTCCACTACTGAAGAAGAGTATTTTAAATCTTCCAAATTCATCACTATGATCTTGATCCCCAACACTTTCATACTGTGGTACATACAGAACACTGCATCCTGTAGGGGCTGCTAGCAGTACTAGCCTTTTAAGCTGCAATCTAATCACATACTACAGTAGGTACACACTAATGCTAACCAAATTTATTTATGTTCACATTTGAAATGTGGTTTGGTGTTTAACATCTGCAGAGACAGTGGATGGTTACTGGAGCTGCTGGGGGCCGTGGAGTCGCTGTGACGCCTCAATGAAGAGACATCGGACAAGGCGGTGTGATAATCCCGCCCCCCTCAGAGGAGGCCAACCCTGCAAGGGATCTAGGAAACAGGAAGAACCTTGTCACATCTCTATGTTCAAAACGTAGGACGAACTCTTTGATTAACACGTTGCTATAGTAATCAAAAGTCAGATAATTCTTCTATGCCTTTACAACAATATGAGAGTTATACTTCAGATGGAAGAAAGTACTTTAACTCATGATAATCAAATTAAGACATTGTTTTTCCTCACTAAAATATTGATATTATTTAACATGATCATACTGCAACCACTGATGCACATTTAAACTCAAATTTATAAAATATCCCAGTTGTATTTTGTCTTCATACATAGGTGTATAACTTTAGATTTACTGTTTACTCTGTGTCCGTGTTCTCATGTCCAGACAGGAGACCTGTGACAATGATGATGACTACACTATAGGCTGGACGGACGAGCTGCCTCCTGGTGTGCAGGGCTGTCTGAGGCCACAGGACCCTGCCAACAGCTTCCTCAGGGTAAACACCAACCCTCCAGACTGTAGTTAGGAAATGCAACATGCAATATAAGAGCAAAACAAAGAGACTGTAGATTATTGACTATGACTCTGATAAAAATGTCAGCTAACTCACCAAAATATTGAAAAATACTCACTTCTGCCTCTTTCTTACATGGAAGTTTATTACTGCCAAGAGAATAAATACCTGTATGAAAAGGTAAAGGGTTATGTCTGTATGGAGTCTGGAGTGTGCCACTTTTGTTAAGTGTGTTTTTAATTATAATCAAGGGGCGTCAGTGGCTTAGTGGTTAGAGCAGGCATCCCATGTCGAGAGGCTCTGTCCTCACTGCAGCAGCACGTGTTTGACTCCGGTTTGTGGCCCTTTGCTGCATGTCATCGTAGTATCACTAATCAAAATTTTGCCTCAAGGGCACAGAACTGACAAATGAAGAGGCGCAAGAGTGGAGGTTGATTGACAAGTACTGTATAAACTAAAAGATGCCCTGGATGGTTTATATTTGCATCCTTCTGTTGAACTTCCTAACTGGTATTTATGAACTTCTTCCTCTGACAGAAAGCGAAGCAGTATTATGACTTTGGTGAGGATGAGGAGTTCCAGTGCTACACTGGATTCGAGCTGGATGGCTTTCAGTACATTAACTGTCTTCCTGATGGGACATGGAGTCAACCAAGTGGAAAATGTGTCAGTAAGTCTTTCACCAGACCAATGAATAGTGATCTGAGAACTCTTGATACTCACTCTCTACGAATAAAAGTAGGCCTAACTATAATATTTCTGAGTCTGATATCTACGTTGGATTAAAATATGTCTACCTGTTTTTTTAGGGAAAGTGTGCCTTCCTCCTGAGATCCCTGATGGCATGACGCTGTTCCCCAACAAAGAAGAGTACAAAGTGGGGGACTCAGTGGGTTTAAATTGTGAGGAGGCGGGACTGCGGCTGCTGCCATCAGGCTTATACAAGTGCGGCGACAGTCTCACCTGGGAGCCTCCATTACCTGCTGACCTACGCTGCACTGATGGTATAGTAGTTCACTCACTTTGCTCTCCCACACAAAAAATTAGGAAAACTTTCACCTCCAATTCTTTTCACACAGGCATGTCACAGTGGATCTTAAAATCTAATAATACCACCACTTGTACAAGAATAACTCATCAATGAGACGCTTATCTGAACCCTGCCACAATGCTACACTGTAGTGAATAAATATGAGACCAAATGTAGAAACAATCTACTTTATAATTCATAATATGAATGTGAATATGAAGACATGTTTCACTTTATAAGTAACAAGATGTAACTCTTCACATTACCCTTATTCTAACCTTAACGTAATACTTAATAGCTAACGTTAGCTAATCGCTAACTAAGCAGTAGCACAAGTAACGAGATGTAGCCCTCCCATTACCCTTACCCTAACCTTAGGAACTGCTCCTTTCAGTGTTGACTGGTGGGAAATGTAGAATTATCGTACCAGATACTCAAAATTTTCGTATTTTGAGGGAAATTATCGTACATCCGTCATAACCAAAATAACAATCCTACTGATGCGCTATAGGCAAATAGTGTTTACTTTTTTGGTTTACTTTTTTTCTATTTTCCTTGCTTCTTGCTTTTTCCTCTTCTTCTTCTTCTTCTTCTTCTGTTTTGAATCTCATTCTCGCTCGACTGACGCATCCTAGCGCCTCGTGGGGCGGGTACAGCTGACCATTCAGCCAATCGTGCTCATTGTTCAGAGACAAACGTCACCTGTATTTCATGCTAAGCAAAGTGCAATTGGCTGGAAACATGTCACATGGGAACAGATGCCTTCAGGGCTCACAAAAAAACTCTGGCATACTGATTACAACCACACATTCATGAAATGGTCAAATTATCGTGCATTTGGCCTTTTTTGGGATTATTGATCGTACATCGTACAGAGGGCCAAATTATCATACAAATACAATAATTATCGTACACCTGGCAACGCTGGCTCCTTTAACGAAATACGTCATAGCTAGCTAATCACTAACTTTGTTTTGTTGGGACTTCTGCTTCTGGGCCAAGGAGCTAAGGGGGCTGATCGTGGCCTGACATGTGGGTATGGTGGACAAGTCATGTAGCTGCTCCAGCTGCAGTTATGCCACTCGAATATACATGAAAACACTTTAAATAAAGCATAATTTCATCCCTCCTAGTTTTCAAGTGTGCCATCTTCTTTTCCTCATTCCAGTGCCTCAGTTTATTCTGGGCTCATTACTGTTCCCTGTGGCTGGACAGCAGAAAACCACCACTGCATTAAGACCAGAACTGTTGTGGGTGTTTTTTTCCCCATCAGCCACAAGGGGCACAATGAGCCTTAATAACACTCAAAAACAGGCAACACCAGGTGGAAAATATGGTTTATCATCAGCGTTTTCTAATGCTGTGTTTTGGATGAGGACTATCAGGTTAATTTGGTAAATGCACATCTGGCTCCCCACTCCTGATAAAGCATAGTTTCTATGAGAAGCATTCAGGACAAATATACTCTATATGACGGAAAATGACAGAGGTGTCTTTTGTTTCCTGTGTGTTTCCTGTGTGTAGAGGAACCGTTTGTTCCCGACAGTCAGTGTGGTCCCGGAGAGAAACTGCAGGACTCTAAATGTGTCTGTATCCAACGGGAGAGCTGCCTGTGAGTTTCATAAACTAATTTATTTTATTGTGTTTTCTTTATCTTCATATCTTATAAGCATGACATGTTTTTAATTTTTTATTATGTGAGACACTTTCAGTGACATTTTGTCGTTTTTGCTATATAATTTTTTGTGTCATTAAATTAATAACAGTTCTTTTGTTCCTGTGTGTGTGCGTGCAGTTCACAACCCGAGAATCTCTGCATCCTAAACCTGGACGTTGGTGTCACCGTGCCAATGTCCCTGTGCTCCTTCCATGCTGGTCGTTGCCACGGTGATCCACTCTTCTATGTCAGTGACGGCGAGTGTGACACGGTGGCTGTGGCCAAACTGGAGTGGGCCATGTTCAGAGCCAACATGTCCTCTAAGAGCTCTGTACAGGAGCCCTGTGATCTCGACACGTGTTATGAATGGGAGACCTGCTCTGGTGAGTTTGACTGACGTGAAATCCTCATTTTACACTTTGCTAGCTGTACAACTTGCAGTCACTCCAAATCTGTCAGCACAAGTATTTAAACTACAAAACAAAAATTAGGCTTGAATATTCAAAGACTTCACATACATTATATCAAATAATTTTCCTAACCTTAACTCGTGTTTTTATCTTCAGCATTAAAGAAGTGCGAGTGCAAAGCTGCCCGTAACTGCCCCAAAGTTGAAGAGCACATGTTCTGTGTGAAGCTGACGAGGACCCAGAGGACTCGCAGCATGGACCTCTGCTCCATGGCCGCCCTCAAATGTGCCAGCTACCAGTTTGAGATTGTCAATGAAGGTGTCTGTGAGTCCAGATGATCCTGTGGGATATGGGTTAATTTGCTCAGGCTGTATTTACTGTGTCATATACAGACAGAAACAAACCTTTACTCATATCATATCATAAGCAAACATCATCCATTAATATGACAAATAAATCCATCAGGTCAGCAGACTTTGATGTGTCTGATGACTAGATGTGACCTATATTTAAAAGATGGAGAAGGCAGCAGTCAGTCAGTGAAGTCTGGCACAGAGAGAAGTACGTACACATGTTTTATGTGTTTCACATGTAATAATAAAAACTTAAAATCAAACATTGTCTGTTATCTTATGGATGTCGTGTGTTATTGTATCTTATGCTTTCAAACCTTGAAGTTCATTTTGGCTGGATGTCACAGTTCCCCTGAGTTGATTAGAGGGTAATTCAGATCACCTGTTGTGCAGGGTGTGCATACTGACGTCTCATTAAGAATGGAGAGCAGCTTGGTGCATTGTCTCCCTGGGCCAATCAGAGTGTGACAATGCCCCTTTCTGAGGGCTTAAGAGAGGTGAGGAAACACACACCCAGGACATTCTGATCCTTCCTCAATCAAATGCAGACCTCATGTTAGCAAACACTGTCAGCCAGAAACTCTGGTCTCTAGGCCCTTGTGAGAATTCAGTGCTGTCTTTAGCTGTGTTGTTTGAGGGTGATTCTGTGCACCTTAAAACCTAAGTTGAGTGAAAATTAAAGACTTCCTTAACACTAGGTCCCCTGCATCTGGGCTGTTTTTGTGTTTTCACGCAGGAGTTCAGCTCTCCAAATGCATCACATAGCACCCTCAGACCCAACATAACGCCTACCCCATACGTAAACATGTTTGGTCATTATCAAAGAAGCATTTGCTTATTATTGTTATGGAGGCATCTCCATTGTTAAGGCTCTTGTGAGACTTGTTTCTACAAGTGAATATAATACATATATACATATAGAATAATAACACTATCATTTTTTATTATGTGGCTGGGAACTGGTTCTCATGCTGCTTTCCCAACCAGCTGAGACCTGAGGAATCAGTACTGCCACAGCAGATTTCATTGCGTTAGATAAATAAAGCTGCAAATATGTAGTCATCATTTTGACAAAACTATTGAAAAAAAGTTGGGTTCTGAAATAATTTACTGGGCTGGCAGATTTTTTCAATTATTTTCAGATGACATTTTTTGGGACTCAGTTGTCAAGATGAATGATTTATGACCATTTATACTACCCCAGAGCAAGGGAAAATCAACGTAATGTTAATGACACAGACCACCATCACTATAGGATTTAAAGATAAGAACTTCAAAATGTATTGAAATTCTGCACTATGGTCTATTAAAATGGCACGTGTTCTGAAACTGCATAAAAACTGCAAAAAACCCACACATTTTGACCCCACATGGTCAAAGTAAGGTATTTTGAAAATCAACAAATGTTGTAGTTCATAACTACTTACTTGAAAAACATTGTCTGATCCATAAATCGTGTGACCAAGTAGAGAAATAACCCCTTAAATATACTGAGCAAAACATTTGTCTTTGCTCCGATTCTTCACATGTTGAAGTTAAAGATCTAAAAAATGTTTATGCACTCAATAGATACATTTCTCTCAAATTTTGGTCACACATTTGATAAAATCCAAGTTAGCACTTCTCCTTTTTCCAAGATAATCCATCCAACTGACAGGTGTGGCATATCAAGGTGCTGATTAAACAGCATCATCACTACGCAGGTGTGCTTTGGGATTGCCACAGTTACAGGCCTCTGTAGTGTTATCTTGAAAAAAGGCATTAATCTGATTTCACATTTCTAGCACTATAGAAATGCAGTTTTTGGTCACAGAAACTCCAAAGAGTTGATTAAGGGCATGTCTAATCTCAAAATGGCGTGCACCATTTTGCTCCAGTTTCCAGTTTGAACAACATGTTTCCTTTTAAATGCTGTGCCACAGGCATGTTAGGTGTACCCAGTCAGCAGCAGTCAGTATATAGAGCTTTACTTACTGTATACATGCTTTTTGTTTTATATTCCATACTTGCTTTGGCTATGTAAACATGTTTTCCACACCAATAAAGCCTCTTTGAATAAGACTAAATTAAATTCCACTACATTAAAAGATTTATCGAGATATTCAAGACCCAGACTGGACCAAAGAGGATGCAGGAAACACTAAATAATCTTTGCAAAAATATACTTCATATCAAGTCATTTATGTCTGTTATTGAGTCCTTTAGATTTTATTGTTCTCACTCAGTTCATTTTGCTGGATGTCACAGTTCCCCTGAGTTGATTGGAGGGTAACTCAGATCACCTGTTGTGCAGGGTGTGGGCACTGACTCCTGATTAAGAATGGAGAGCAGCTTGGTGGAACTCCCCTCTGGACCAGTCTCCAAATTGGCAGTTTTGTTCACAATAAATTTGCCCAGTTCCCCTAAGTTGACGTATGACACGCCTCTAGATGCTTTTCTTGATCAGGTCCCTGTGACAACATACAAGATTCCACATATTTACAATAACATTCAAAATTGTTCATCACACTCATTGTACTAAAGTTTAGACTATTTAAATCTATGAACGTATTGACCCTTCATGTGAAAAGTCATCACACACCTGCAACGCATGCACATGTTTTGGTCATGTATGACTACTGGACTGAGGTAAATGGGACACTTATCGAGCCTAATGCCATTACAGCCATTTCCAGTGTGTTTGATAGTTAAACAAAATCAAGAGAACAAAAATTTATTCCAAAAAGTGTTTTATTAACTTTCAAAAAACAATAACATTTCAAGACATTTAAGTTTTTTCTCAGACCTTTATAACTTTGTGTTAACTTGTTGTCTGACATCAGTCCTCCATGACATACAAAAAGACACCACATGATGACAGAGGGACTTATTTACATCATTCACAATTTTTTATTCTATTTACAATTCAGTCATTGAGAGGATAAAAACCAAGGTGTCCCTCTTATGTACAGTGTGAGACCGTAAAATAAAACAGCAGCCATCTTTATTCTGGACAAGGCTCAATACCGACAACATTAACCTGCTCCCCTGCACACCGCTTGGACCCCACCTCACATTCGGTCATCGTTGTGGAAACGCTGCCAGCACCAGAGTTGACGCACAAGGGGGTGGAGTCTTTAGGGCACTCTGATGCGTTCTGACAGACGCATTTTGATTCTGGAGTGATAAAACAATGATTATATGTACTGATGCAGTCACACACACATCAAATATATTCACACCACACATGTATTAAAGAATTAAAGGACTCTGGCCATCATTCCTGGCGCTTCGTGAGATCAGGGAATGACATCACTAAAAACTGAGCTAGAAACAACTGCAGTCAGACGATCAGGTCAGGTAATGGATAATCTATGGAGTCAGGACAGTGACTTTAAAATTTGGCATCAAATATAAAATGCTATTGAAAACTGAGATGCACTTCTATTGGAAAAAGGTTGAAACAAGTGTTGGATAATTAAATACGGTTCCGCAGACTCACCCTGACAGACAGTCCCTGGTGTACAGTCCTTGCATGATGTGGACGTCTTCTCTGGCCAGTCACAGTCGCTGTCATTGGCCAGCTCGAAGCTCCGCCCCATACAGCGCAGAGCTCCAAGCTGACAAACACTAAGTAAACGACTTTGGCTTGAGCTGACTCGAGCACACAACTCCAGAGAAGTCCTAAATGAAGACCATACACAGAAAAATGCAGTGTTAACTGTTTTCGTGATGTACTTTTACACCTTTGATCGGGCATTTCTTTGTTTGATGCAAAAATAATGATCAAAAATCACACTCACGAGCACTCGAATGGCTTTTTACACACACACTCGGTTGTTCCTACGTTCTCCCACAGCTTACACGTCAGGCCAGATGGAGGAGACGGAACTGAAGGTGCTGAGGAGAAAATATAGAAAGTAGGATTGGTGTGTGTACATTTTACACTAGACAAAAACAGATCATATGACTACATGTACTCTATGTGAAAGTGGTCACCCATAATGATGAACCCACGAAGAATTAAAACTCGACCCTGCAGCTCCCCCCAGCTCTTTGGAGCTTTATAGCAACTTTCAGCTCATTGTTTTGGTTCTCCAACTGCAACTTTAGTATATTTGTTCTCTCTTGGCGCTGCCACCTGCCAAATACAAAGTCAGTAACCAGCTTATGAACATAGTGGGTCATTTAGGAGTTGAGGAGACATATATTTACCTCAGGAAATGATGGAGGCAGAAAACTGAGCTCAAAGAGAATGAATATTGGACTTGCATTCACCACTCGACACCCAACATGATCTCATCCCTACTTGTCAGGTTTTGACTCTTGGGCAGAAACCCAAGCTCTATGCATTGTATCTCAACGCTGGGGGACGATGGTTAGGTTTAGCTAACAATGGTAGGGTTAGGAAAAGATCGAGGTTGACCTCAGTAACACCTGTCGACGGGTGACAAAATAACTCAGTGTTGACTTTCAGTTTTACACAGGACACAAACACAGGTCTCCAGGGTCAAACTCCTGTGCTTGTTTGATCCACCTCCACTCCCACCCACCCTGAGCAAATGTTTGCACTCTTTATACTACGTCCATTGCTCCCAGTGTCTAAGAATGACACGGATAGGTTTTCATTGGAGTTAGTTGAAAGCCTGGTGCATTTTATACTGATTTTTAAGTGTGTATTCAGTGTCTGTATCTGATGCCACTGCCCAAGGGGCGATTTTGGACGGAGGCTGCAACTCCAAATGAATTACAATGTTGTTTCGTTACAGCTGGGGTTGCAGAAAAAACAGATTATGCATAAGTTTTTTTTTATTAAAGCTGCAGTAATTGACTTTTTAGCCACTAGGGGTCAGAAAACGGCAAAATACGCTCTTACCAAACAGATGGCTATTGTTGTTTTTATTATGGCATCTCATTTAAGTTGTGTTTGTGTACTCCTGCTGAATGTAAGTGCAACATTTCGCTACATTTAGCTCTGGTTTGGTCTCAAGGAACTACTGAGCAACTTTGTCTGTTGTTTGGTGGTGGGCTAGTAGTGCACAGTGGGTTTATCAGAGCGTGTTTACTGAAAAAAAAACAACGCACCTGCTGCTGCTGCTGCTGCTGCTGCTGCTGGAAATGGGGTTGAGAGCACTAAGACCCAACCAATCAGTAAATGTGCCTCGACACCAAAACAACGAGCTGAAAGAGGCTTAAAAGACCTCAGTAGAGCTGCTAGAGAATTCTCTATTAAAATATTAAAAACCCTAACTACATTTCTGAGTTAACCTGTTGAACATACAAAGCTTTACAACATTTGACACAAAGAATAAATGTACTGTACCTGCTTTACAGTGAGTGCTGGCTGGTGATGGAGACCACTGCAGGCTGGGGCTGCATATGATCTCTGTCACCTCAGCATCCAGCACTGACCCCGCAGGACAGGACAGGGACACTTTGTCTCCAATCTGATGGGTTGTTTTGGTGGGTGTGGCTATCACGTCACTGTTGAGTGGAGGAATCCCACACGTGGAACCTGGGATGGGAAAAAGGGTGGATTTGAGAAGGTCAGGGAAACATTAACTATATGATGACTAGACAAAGATAACTTGAGGGTGTGAGAGTAGAAAATCGCAAATGTTTGACTTGCATCTACATCAGGTTTGGTCAAAACTGGATTGAATTTCCAGGAGGACTGGTGAAAAAAAAATCAAAAATCTGTTTGGGAAGTGAACAAAAATAATATGAGCCAAAACACAGCATGCTTTACAAATGGCCACAGGGTGGTGTGATCGGCAACAAAAACAAATCACTTGCTTCTTGGCTACTGGCCCAACCTTCCAGTAAACTCTGTATAAATCTGTAACAATAAGTTGGACTGTGATATCCTGCTGATGAACAAACAGCAGAGCCAAATCCATAATCTCCCTGGCAGAGTTAATAGAGAAAAGACTTACTTATACAAACCATCGTTCCTGTCCGCCACGTCTGGCTCTCAGTGCACTCAGCCACAGCGTTTCCACTGAGGTAATATCCGTCTATGCAGGAGTACTGCACTGTGTTCCCAGCCAGGTAAATGTCTCTGGGATTCTGAGGAAAAAAAATACAACAGTTTACACCGCCGTCTCCAAAGTAACATAAAGAAAAAACAGCATCAGTGAAGTATGCTCACCTGAACAAATCCGTTCCTGAGGTTTGGAGGCGCTCCGCATGTCTTTGGTGGCGTTACAGTGAGACTGAAGCACTGAGGCTCCATCGTCCTGCACACAAACAGTTTACTGTGAGGAAAACTAAAATGCTGCAGACACCTGCTGCTTATTGAGCATCTCTGATATTTCAAACGTGTGTGGATTAGATTGTATTGTCTTATAAGGACCTGATTATTGACTGGTTACTTCCAAATCAAGAATCCAACCCTTAAAGTTATCACACAAAAATCTTAATCCAATTATGTGTGCTGGTTTTAATGATGCTTTTGGGGCAAAAGTATTTTATCTTCCCACAAGAGTTCCCATTACATTTCAAAGTTAAGACATGTTTTTGGCTGAGGTTGGGCTAAGTGTAAAGCTCTGTCCCATTACCACATAGTATGTAACAAGTATGTGTGTGTGTGTGCATGTGTCCTTACTGTAAGTACTGGATGTCTGCGTCCTCACAAGGCTTCCGCTCCACCCCCTCTCCGATGCAGTGCTGGCCACCTCTGCTGGGGGCGGGGTTGTTGCAGCTTCGGGTCCTTGATCTTTGACCTCCAGAGCAGGAACCCCAGGAGGACCAGCAGCTCCAGCTGCCATGGATCACTCCTGAGAGATAATAAGAGATGCAAAACAGATAACATTAATGAAGACGGATTAGACCAGTGGTTCCCAACTGGTTCAGCCACAGGGTCTGGATTTTTGGAGTCATTACTTCACGGTCCACAGAACTGAATGAATTCAATGCAGTTGGCTATGTAGTTGAGCTAGTTTGCTGTCTCTGAAGTAGCTGTCTGTTATTCACTCACTGTACAGCAGGAAACAGCACTTCAAAATAAAAGTAGTGTGCCAGAAATTCACTGTACTTCAAAATAAAGTGTGTTTTTTGAAATTTTGAGCCTCAAATGTTTGAATTTTTTTCTAACACAAGTATGAAAAATTAAAAAGTCCTTTGTCACGTACCTGGTTGCTCTCCGATCACAGCTCCAACCTCACAAGCTCGTCCTGACGTTCCTGGTCGACAGACACAGCGACACTGTGTGCCCATCAGCAGTGGCTGGCCGTTGTTCTGGCAGGGCTGACAGTGACAGGGATGCTCCTCCGCCAGGTACTCCTCTGTGGCTCTTTTCATGTGGAGCTTCTTCAGACCTGCACACTGCACCTCCTTCACCAGCTCATACAGAGGACGCAGCTGGAAAACAAATTTCACTTTATTAATGTGCATGTATAGACAGAAGTGCACGGAATACCAGACACTTGGAGCATCTTCCAACCTTCTGGTCTGTGACGTCAGGGAAGTCTTTGACAGACGAGGCCCAGTTGTCGTATTTCTCTCCGTTAGCTTCTGGGTTTTCCAGATCCAGGTGAAGCAAAGCGGCTGTCAAGGCTGGATTTCCTCCGTACACGTTGACCTTAACAGGCTTGTTGTGAATACTGTGTCCTGCAGGGAAGATACAGCAGAGCTCAAGGTAGACTGTGTGACAGTCAAGTTCTTTGTCCGTCCAGGGCACACTGTGCAGTTTGACACTCTAAATCAGGAAGCTCTTACTCACCGCCACTCGAGGCAAAAGAATTTGTTATTTTTTCACAGACAGTCTTGACTTTCCTCCTGAAGAAACGGCGTTTCACCTTTCTCCAGCACCTCTGGTACTCTGTGTCTGTTGTACCTTTAGCGAAATAAGGCAGATGCAAGAGAAACATAAAAATTCTCTTTCAGCTTACAAGCACCAAATTTCAGGAGGAGCAAATACATTTTGTAGGAGACGGTGCTGGCATTAGATACAGAAGTTGATGTTTAAAAGCTGTTATTGCTAATAAACTCAGCTAAAATGAGAGGTTCATATGTGGTACTGACTAATATCCAATGTAAGAAACAAATTCACAATATTCCCTAAAAATAAAACATCACATTTCCTCAACTTCAGATTATATGCGCTGAATGAAGATGAATATCATTAGAAACATAATTCCGATTATCAAAGCTCTTACCGCTTTTTTCGAGCACCTGGTGATCTAACTCCAAAAAGGCCTGGTATTCGCCTCCGAGTGCGCCCTCAGAGAGATAGTGTGTGCCATACGTGGCAAACAGGTGGCGGTAGGCAGAGTAGTCGTACGTGTACGGCAACAAGGACAAAGCCTTCCAGAAACCTTCAGCCAGAGTCAGATACTGAGGGGCAGAGTTTTGGAACTGGGCCAGCTCCACTTTATTCTTCAGGATTATAAGTTTGGAGTTCTGGAAGACAGATATGAAGACTAGGGTGTCATTCCCTGTAAACTGCTGAATAGCAACCTTTCAAAGGACCATTTGTTTATCTCTTTTGTTTGACTCTGAACGAAGAATCTGAAAATGGAGAAACCTCTTATTGCACATTCTCACTGCAACCTCGTCACATATTAACGTGTTTGGTCATGGACTTTCCACGTCTACATACAACGTGCAAGGTACCCTGGGTGTGTTGGTTGTTGACGTTCTGGAACACTGTGTCAAGTCAAGCATTGGCTTATTTCAAAATACACTTCCGTTTTCACAGGAAATTTATCGTTTACATACAGTCTCTTTCAAAATAAATGTCGGTAAAACACAGCGAACTGACCAAACTGACACACGTGGTTCGGTTTAGGCAACAAAAATGTGTGGTTAGGTTTAGCAAAAAAAAGGACAGGGTTTGGCTTTAGAATCTTACGGGACACAAACACCTCTCGCGGGTGAAAGTCTGGGTTTGTTGGACCAATCCACCACACTGCCACCTTAACTCTCGTCCTTGACCCGCCACGTTTTCCCCTGACGCCACTGGATGCCATTAAACTATAACAGCAGTTAGCCGCGTATCATGCTAGTGTTAAAGGACACCTTTTTCAATGGTTTCTGATGCCGCAAGTCACTGCCCAAGTGCCGGATTTCAGCGACTTTTGAGTGAGACCGGCCTCGCAAAACGCAGGGTGACTAATTGATATACAAATGGTCATTTGGCGTGAAGTATTCCTTTAATCCAACTAGTGACAAGGCCAAAGTCAATTTGTCCAACACCTACAGTAAGACATCTGAAATAAGTGATTCATAAGGCAGATGAGGTCATAATATTACCTTATTTTCAGTAAGCTCATTGTGGAAAGTGCGACGGTCGTGTCCCACCAAGGAGTTAGACTGGATGTGCTGCATGTAGGACCAGGAGCTCTCGTAGGATTCATCGATGTTTTCATTATCTACTGACACCTGCGAGCAACATATGGTTTGATTAGAGCAGCTGCTGTGAGAAGGGCTCATCATCTTCTGTTATGGACTTTATTTTTTTCCATGCTAGCTGCAGTTACTGAGGGTACTATAAGTTCGATTGTAAAAATATGGTTCCAATGTCAGGAAGAAAATAAAGCATATTAATGTATCTACTGTCTGAGGCCTTTGCTCCTTATCTGTGCACATACATTTCTTGTTCAGCTCACCTCAAAGTTATATCTGAGGATGTTCTGTGGCAGTCTGTAATAGACTTTATGGTCACCACTGAACACCTTCCTGCACTGCCCTCCAAAACTCAGAGTGTTGATCACACCTGCTCTCAGTTTGCCGGACAACACATCGTACCTGTAAAGCACGACACAACAAATCCATTTGAAGGACTTATCTAATAGGTGACATATTTTATTACCCCAAACATGACATGCAACATACAGTAAAGACCCAGTTTGGTGCAAGAGTTGTAGCTACTCACCCTCTGCCTGTTAACTCTGAGTTAGGAGGGGTTTTGTCAAGGTCACATGAGTACTGGCTGCTGTCTTGTTCACAGCCTCTCTCATCCAGGCCATCATTGCAGTCCTGGTCTCCATTACACACTAGAGACCGGCTGATACACTGACCTGCATCGGGATTTCAATACAGACTTTTCATTCCACATTTCAAGAGACATAAAACCAAACTGTAAACATAAACTAAATTTGATAGAAATTTATAATGACATTAAAAGAAAAATAGGCACGTTTTGTTAAATATATGTTGCAACATACCAGAGGTGCAGCGGAACCTGTCTCCACAGCCTGTTGCCAGGGGGCATGCTTTCTGTGGGACACATGCTTGTGTTTCCATGGCTTTTCCTGGACATGGCACACCCCCAAACTGGGCGAACACCTCCACATGGCGAGTCCGCACCTGAAAAACGAAGTGACCATAAGCATGAAATGAATTAAATGATAATCACGGCCTGATTTTTGTTGTTTTATTTACTCGGTTTGTTTGTGCACATTGTGCACAAGATTTCAGATAGAGATTTCTTTACTTTTTCTGGCCTTTTGTGACTTAATTTTAGGCCCCATACTTTTGGAATTTGCTGCTGTGAAGCTGCTACGACATTCTGAGTCATGGTAGTAATTTTGTATTTATTTATTAACATCAGATTTGATTTGTATTAAAATGTAAGCCTAGCAAACAATTATCACTGTCAGTCTTAAACTTCTAGTGACCCTGTCTGCATATCATGCAACCCCACATGACGTCCTGACCCCCAAGCTGAGAAACTCTGTGTATAGGCACGTTAGTTGTGTTGCTCCATTTGTTTTTACACTTTAACCCCGTTCTACCAGGGTATAAATTGCTCCACAAAAAAGACATGGTTCACACAAAGTGAGACAGGAGGAAGTAGCAACTTCCAGGCCTGAAAAATGAAGCCATGTGCCAAAACTGCAGTTCCTCAAATGGCCACTTGAGGCCGGCTCCAAAAGTGAGTTGATCCCCATAGACATTTATGTTAATGTGCCCAACTTCACAGCGGAAAGAAACATGTTTACAGCCTGGTACAAAAAAAATTTTGGTCTCTGTAGCCAATTTATCAAGGCTTAAAAGTACACATGGTAATTATGGTGGCTACATCCATAATGTTTATACAGTCTCTAGACAAGAGTCAAGGATAAACACATCCCGAACCAGCTTGCTTCCACTAGTTTGCGGTACACTATTGCGACTGGCTAGTTTTAACAAGTTCCCAAGTAGCTATAACAGGTCAGCAGCTAGCTTGCCACCTACAACAGCTGACCAGCTAGTTAATATGCAAGTATGTCACAATGCTTCTAGCACAACCTACTTTCTAAGAACATGTAGATAAATTTCACTGTCACAGTCTGCATAATGGATGTCACAGGGTCAATGTTGAGGCCATCGCACACCACTGGGAATATGTTTGACTAATTTGTGTATGATTGGTTGTCAGTACATTATGTGAGCAAAACAATGATCACACAACCTTCTTGTGGGATGTCGCTTCTCATCTGGGGACAAAACGTTGGTCTCCACAAGTTAACCCATTTACTGCAGAGTTGGGTTTAGATATTTTGATCACACCTCCAATAAATTAAATTGTATACAATGTCCTCACAAGTACAGTATGAGTATGTGTCCTCTGAAGTACCTTTGTCCTGGAGCAGCCGTCACACTCAGACCATGCTCCGTAAGCTCCCCATCTACAGTTCACATGCTGCTGACAGCTGAGAGCAATGGACATCGACATCATTAATAAACATTTATGTTCTATACATTTCCTGAGGATGAACTGAAACAACATTTTCCACACCATCGATACACTATTCTCCATGTTACAAGAAGATGTAAAGACAGCTTGTGTGGTTCATGTGTGTGCACCTACCTAACTGGAGACAGGAAGATGACCAATAATACCAAAGACAAAGATGAAGCCAAAATCAACTGTACAAAAAGAAAGGAAGCTGTTAGTCGATCTCTCTCTTGCTGGCAGCAGTTCTCATGACATTAAATGAAGTACTTTTAGACACTCACGCTGACATGAATAAAAGTCCTAGTTTTCCATTCATTGACAGACTGGACACTGTAAATAATGCTAAGGTATATTCTTTGGCATAAAAAACATTTAAAGTTGTTCTGCTATAATAAACCTACATTTGCAGCATTTAAACTTAACATTTAAAAGTGCCAACAAATCAAGATAGTCCACTGTTTTAACATCAGTGAGTGAGTCCTGATGACTTTGAATCATAATCTATGATTCATTGCACAACAGGGAAGTTCTGCTGACTTGTGCTCTTTAGTTGTGGAATACAGGAAAACCCATTTTTACTCTGTTTACTTTGTCCCTCGCACTGTACGATCTCAGTTAAGTAAACAAACATTTTGTTTTATTATTAACTCACTCTGAAGTGCATCAATTTCAGATTTCATTTGTTTAATTAGAAACCCCAGAACCTGTAGTTTGACTTAATGTCCAAGGGACATACCTTTACCTAACTAAAGTTACCTACCTAGAAACATTGTTAGGTTATTTGAAAATACTTCCCAGAATGCATTGCATTAAGGCTTACAGTCTTCAGGAATCCGTATTAATATGAAAAAGTTCTCTTCCTCTCTCAGACCAAAATTAAAACACCGCTGAAGATTGTGTCTTCTCACTGAGTCTACCAACAGTGTTAAAGGTGTGACAGGCAAGTCTGACTTTTACTAAACAAATGAGAAAACCGTGTACAGTATTGTATGTGTTACAAGACTTGACTCTCTCACTCTGACAGAATACAAATACATAACAGTTATGAGTCTATATGGGAGAAAAAGGGCTAGACTAAATGTTTATGCAAAGCCCACGTCTGTGGTGTTATCATGGTAACTGTCCTCCTAATTTCAGAGGGGGATGATGAACCGAATGTCAAGAGTGTCCTGGCCAAGACAGACAGCAACACAAGTTACAGACAGACAACACAGACCAAAAATACAGAATTAAAAAATACACAGCTCTAAAAATAAAACAATTTAAAACGCACAGTAAGATTACTACAAAGAAAAGCCCAAAAATGTGTTGATATATACTAGAAGTGAGCCACAAAAATGCTAAAAAACACAGCTACAAGATTACAAAGACCAGCTAAGACACACCGTGACATTGGCATGTCGAAGATGGTGTTCAGAAATCCTGTAACGTTGCTTTTAAATGGCCAGGAGGAACCAAAGAGTGCTGTATACATAAATGCTGGCTTGCCAAACTCTGAACGTACCCTCGATACAGACAATAAAAATGTGTTCTGACAACCGAGAGCATAGCCATTTTCAGTTTATAGCACTGCTGTCACATGGGTCATACTGACAGAAATTGTTGCCAGGTCAGTTATTGCAAAACAGCAAAGCAAGAAAATCTGACCCAATAAGTCACATTTTAAAAACTCATTTGCAGACTTAGAGTTTCCAGACAGTGCAGCATACAGATTGGAATTACTTTAACAAAGAGTCAGTAACAGAGGAAACCAGTCTGAGTCCTGATGATGTTAAATAATATATAAGTCTTATATAAGTCTAACTTGAAATGAAAGTAAACGTTGTACGTTAGATCAACTCAAAGCCTGAATTTAGTGATAAATCACCTGATCCAAAACTTTGCTGCCTGAGTTTTTTTTTTCACAGTATTTTACAGTGTAGTGTCACCATATCTGGATGATAAATGTGTTGTGGGGTTTACAGTACCTTCATGATGTGCTCCTCAGAGCTGAGCCCTCTGGTCTGGTCCTGCACTGTAACACCGGGTCATATAATCACCAGGAGGGAGATTACTCAACAGTTCAGGAATTCCCATGCTGAGGACACTCTCATTTATCAAACCTGAACAAATCTGTTCACTCAATGAGTCACGGACAAAGTGTTCTTTTCCAGTCCAAGGCCAGTCGTTTTGCTCTTTTTAGGTGCACTCAATTGTTTCCAACGACACTGCGAGTTTATTTACAATAAAAAAAGTTTGATCATCCTGTTTGCTTTGAGTGCTGAACAGCACAAGAAGCAGCGTGATGAAATCTCTTTGACAAACCGCCTCATTGGAGTGTGACAGGACGAGTTGCATAACAGTTGTTTATCCTGGGCAAGGGTCAGAAAAGATCCCCATCTGGCCCAAATTTGTATGCACTGGTCTGAGCTGCTCTGTGAATGCAAAACGCACATGGAAATAACATCCACATCTTCATTTGTAATACCAATGTTGCATTTATACCAGCATTCAAGTAAATTGAATCCTCATTTTACATTTGTAGCCAGAAACACAGTATCTTGATTGAAAACAGTTATTTTTTTATTCTAATTTTATGTTTGTTTTATATTTGTTGATACAAAGTCTTTCATAGAAGCAAAACACCGCCATCAAACCGGGCTGATTTAACGTCTTGGCCACTTCTACAGTACCTACACCCTGCAACAAATATTTCAAAATATGGTGTACAAATTTAGTGTCTTAAAGTCTTTTCTTTGACACAAATGATGAGTCATTATTTATTCCATCCATCCATCCATTTTCATCTGCTTATCCAGGGCCGGATCGCAGGGGCAGCAGGCCAAGCAAAGCACCCCAGACGTCCCTCTCCCCAGCTCCTCCTGGGGGACCCCAAGGTGTTTCCAGGTCTGCCCCGGGGCCTCCTACCAGTGGGACGTACCCAGAACACCTCTAACAAGACACACCCAGGAGGCATCCTGATCAGAAGCCCGAACCACCTCAACTGACCCCTTTCAACGCGAAGAAGCAGTGACTCTACTCCGAGCTCCCTCTTGTCAGGCAGGGGTTTGTTTTGCAAATTGCAAAATCCAGTAGTTCTTCCAGTAATTCTATAATCCTGTCTGTAACCCTGGGTGCAGCAACTTCCCGGCCATGAATAATAACATAACTCTAAGTGTATTGCTCTCATTTTCCAGCTGACAACTTTACTATTGTGCTTCACTCTCACCAGTCTAATCAGCATGGTTTTCAGTGAAGCAGACAGCTGCTTTCAGCCTCACTCTGCACTGCTCACCTGCACCAACAGCAGGGGGACAAAGTTAGCAACTAGCTGGTGAACACAGTGGAGACTTAGCAGCTAAATAGCGACATGTTGTTCTCAGGAGTTGAAGGAGACCATATCAGAGCTGAAAGAATGTGAATGTTGGCATCAGATGAACACAAACATGACTCCAATTTAATAATAATGCTCCTCTGTGTCTGCCAGATGTGTAAATTGGCAATTGTTTGCTAGCATACTAGCCAGAACATTACATTATATTACAGTTATTTAGCTGATGCGTTCATCCAAAGCAACTTACAGTAAGTCATACATAAATCACTTAACTGTATATGGTAATAATGTGCCAAAATTATGTAAATTATTTACTGCAGCTTTAATCAAAGTAACCAAACCTTTTATTTTGGATATCACTGACATGTTTTAACGAATAACATGTTATATAAATCAGGCTATGAGTAGTAATATAATAATAATAATAATAATAATAATAATAATAATAATAATAATAATAATAATAATAATAATAATAATAATAATAATAATAATTATTTAAAAAAGAAAAAAAACACCTACAACTAAAGTGTTTGGTTTAAGTGCTACCAAGGGTGAAATTTCTGGCTCAGACTATGAGAAAAAACTCATTTTGAGAAAATGGCCTTTAAAGTTATGAATATTTGTTTAAAAATTCATAGATTTTCAGACAAAAAAAGACACTGGGATAAAAAAATCAATAAATATCACCATAAAACTTCTCCAGTTGATTACTTTTGCAAATGAGACTATCTAATTTAATATGCACTTTTTGCATACCTTTTAAAAACAGAAATCTGAACTTCCACCCTCTACTAGTCTAAAAAAAAGACTTGTTATGGAGGTCAAATACCCCAAAATCTCAAAACTGATCAGTGCATGAAAAGCTGTCATTGATAAAATAAGATATGGATTTAGAAAAATACAGAGAAATGATAAGGCTATCACTTATATATGAGTCATGCAACTCTTATGACTCTATGACATACTCTATGACACACTGTTTCCATAACTGTGGCAAAAGGCTCAGCACCAACCAGACAGACACAGTTAGAGACACAGCTGAACATTTGGCAGCTAAAGAGACAGATATCATCTTCAGAGGTTGGTGAATTGGAAGTGTGAATATTGTACTTACATTCATCAGGCTGTCAGAAACATGACTCCAAATGAATGACACTGACACTGCTGCTCTGTGCCTGCTGGATGTGTAAGATAACCATGTGAGCTTTATCATGTTAGCTGTCAGTGTTGTGCTCACAGGTTGTTTCCACTGCCCCCAAGTGGCCAAACGTAGTTACTGCAGGTTTGAGTCAATAAACAAGCAAAGCAAGTCACATTACACAATACACTCAGAGTAAGTACTGTTTACGCTGTGCGTGTGTGTGTGTGTGTGCTATGCAAAGCATGTGGAGAGTGTGTGGGTGGTCCCAAGAGTCTGTTAAAAAACAAGTTGCTGGCATGTGAGTGTGTGAGACTCACATGCACCTCAGAGTGAGCATGATCTGAAATGTGACTCCACAGGCTGAGACACCCTGCTCTGAAACTGCTGAGGAACATTTCAGTTTACACGTAGACAAACTAAAGGTCACACTGTGCAGCAGAAAGATGTAGCAGCTCAACTTGAAGTACATCTAATAGTAAGTGTAATTAGGTGTCACTGATTCACACAAAGGTCCCATCACTGAGTCCCGACATGACTCATACTCTTCATATGTACATTGTAGTGGACTGATGTAATAAAATTTTAATTTTGCAATGTAAAAAAGTTCATAAATCATTTCCTTTCATTTGTCATGTGGCAATGCATTATAGCATACATTTCAATTTGCAATTTTAACCTGTGAAATTTTGTTTCTTCTTGTGCTGTATTAGACCATTTCATAGCAATAAAATTCATTTCTGAAACACATATTTTGGTATTATTGAATCATTGACGCCTCATAATCTATGGACTTAGTTAAAATTAGAGCGGTGATATCTGAAAGCACTGAGACCTGCTGTTGTAATTTTGCACATTCTCACAAAATCCTCCAAAAATCATCAAAAAAATCTTGAGGCTTACAAAAAAACATTTAAAAAGGAAAGAATAATCATAATAAACATTTAAAAAGACAAAATTAAATCTACATCAATAAAATCAATACTTGGTGGTAAAGTTTCACAGTGAGATTATTTTACTGCATGTACCTGATGGTTACTTTGTAGACTGAAATAAACACATACAACGTGATGCTTGGTTATCTTTTATATTGAAGTGAATTTTACTGCTAATTTTTATCAGTGGTGTATTGATGAGATGGGTGCACTACTAGGTAGATGAGAACACCATAGAGGAGGAAGTGGGCATACTGTCCTTTATACTCCGATGGCTTTTTGGCTGATAGGTGGGTATACTGTCGACAGCCAGAAAAAGAGGTGGGTATACCCTGCACTACACACTGGTTTAATTAGATACGGTTTTGAATGAAAGACTTGTTATTGTAACGCAGTTTGATGGATTTCACTTCCACACTGACTGACTGACAGGCAGTACTGGAATACAACTAAGTACATTTTCTGAAGTAGTCCTACTGTCGCTTACTTAAGAAACATTTTTAGATATTTGTACTTAAATACTTCCATTTCATGCTACTTTTCCACCACAACTGCAGGCCAATAGTGTACATTTTGATCCACTACATTTTAGATTAATTTTATTAATACAACATATAAACCATCAAACAAATTATGATGTATTATTGTGGCTTAATAAACACAGTAATATATACATTAGTTAAAATAAGCCCCACCTTCACCAGTGACATTAAGTTTTTGTGCACTATAATGCATCACTTATTATAATTAAGTGATACAGTATATTTTATTTTGAAATGGGCCATTCTGCACAGTAAGAACTTTTACTTTTGGTACTTTAAGTACATTTGATGCTAATACTTAACTCCACTTTTGGTTCTGATCTGGATCAAACCTTCAGTATGTGTTGTTGAAAACTTCTTCGTAGGATTAGGATACCTTTTTTGATGCAGTAAATCAAGATGATCCTGATCCCAGCAGAAGGCTGGACATAGGGTGGATTTGAGGAAGAAGATGGAATAAAACTTTAGAATTGATCGATACATTTATTTCTGTTTTGCAAAGTAATTAGGCTGCCTAATGTGCCTTTCAGTAGGCCTATACAGTGAATGACACAGTGCATCACATGCCCCATGCTGTTTTACAAAGTGACCCCATGCTGAATATTCTACATGTTGTTTTTTGTTAGCTTACAGTGTGATATGAAGTCCAAATTATGTAAATCTGGTCATCTTGAAAAGTTAGTATCTGGATCAGGGTGATCAAAACAGTGTAGCTTTGAAAAAACACAACACAAAGGCACGATGGATTTCGTGACCCTGGGCCCTGCTGTTCAGCAGTTTCAGATATGAAATTGGATCCGATCTTAAAAATAGATAGTTCAGAAGACAAAAAGGATTCTAAAATCAAATGAGATCATGTTGTCAGATCTTGGTTTTGATCCACACCAAACCTTCAGTTTGTGTTGGTCAAAACATTTTGGAAGGACTGGGGTATCTTTGATCCAAAAATTCAGGAATATCCTGATTCCAGCTGGAACAAAAGGTTGTCATACTTTCAAAGCGGTCATACATAAATACATTTATTTATATTTTGCACATTATTTGTTTAACTTTTATAGAGAAAGTGGGGTACATTTTTAAAATAGTATTTTGTCCCCATTAAATACTCCCCCAAACAGCTGCCAATATTACAAAAAATAATAATTTAAAGTTACAATAATTACCTCTGTTTTGTTCTATTTGATGGCACCTATATTGATAGGCAGCAGTGTGTATGTTGGCAGACTAAGTCTTGAAACCAGGCTGGTGACTTTATTTATATCAGACATCCAGTTCCTCATACCACACATGCAAGGGCTTTCATCAGGGCGCCATGGGCTCAGTTACCATTGTGTTACCTCAGTCAGTAATAGTTAATTGCTTGTTATTGTTGTTTATAATTCTTGATCGACATTGCTGCTACTTACTTGTTTTTATGGACTTTCACTCTATTGTCATTACTATATATAGCCTACTTGTATCCTTCTAGCCCATTGAATGTGAACGTAGTGCTGTAAAAGAGCTTAATGTTCAGTCAGTTTTCCCTGAATGAACAATGGTTTGATAACAGATGTTCATTTAAATGAAAATTTTTGACATCATTATTTTAATTTTGACTTTTAATTTAACACTGGCTATTGTACCTGTTCTTTACACAGCAAGTAGCCTACAATGTAGTAATAATAATAACAATAATACATTTTATTTATAAGGCGCCTTTCATGGCACTCAAGGTCACCGTACAACAATCAAAAAAATAATAAGTAATACAATTAAAAAACATCTAAAATACAACAGAAAAACAGTGCAGAGTTTGCAGCAGAACATTAAAAGACAGAGGAAACATTTACACTCATACGCCTGCCTAAACAGGTAGGTTTTGAGGTGGGACTTGAAAACTAAAATATAGTCAATGTTCCTGATGTCAGGGGGGAGGGAGTTCCAGAGACGAGGTGCACCATGGACCCCATGGTGGACAGACGGGCTGGGGGGACAGTCAGGCTGATGGAGGAGGCAGACCTGAGAGACCAGGTAGGGATATTGATGTGTAGGAGGGCAGAGAGGTATGAGGGAGCGAGGTTATAGATGGCCTTAAATGTATGGAGGAGGATTTTATAGTTAATATGGTGTTTGATGGGAAGCCAGTGGAGTTGATGTAGAACGGGGGTGATGTGACCGATGGATGGTGTTCTGGTGATGATATGGGTAGCAGCGTTCTGGACCAGTTGAAGTTTATGGAGGTGTTTGTGGGGGAGACCAAAGAGAAGGGAATTGCAGTAATCCAGGCGGGAAGTGACCAGAGAGTGAACCAGGATTGCGGCGCTGTTGGGAGTGAGTGAAGGGCGGAGGTGGAAGTAGGTGGACCGGATGGTGTTGTTGATGTTGGTGTGGAATGATAGGGTTGTCTATGGTGAGGGTGAAACTGGGATATTTGATGAGGGTGGACTTTGAGCCAATGAGGTCTACCTCAGTTTTGTCACTATTGAGTTTGAGGAAATTTGAGGAGAACCAGGCTTTAATTTCCTGCAAGCAGGCACAGAGGGAGGAGGGCAGGAGGGTGGAAGTGGGTTTGGAGGAAACGTAGAGCTGGGTGTCATCCGCGTAACAGTGGAAATGGATATTATGTTTACAGAATATCAGGCCAAGTGGGAGGAGGTAAATAATGAATAGGATAGGGCCAAGGACAGAGCCCTGGGGAACACCGAAGGAGAGGGGGGATGGATGGGATGTGTATGATTTCAACTTGTGATAAGTTGATCCATTTAGAGCACTTATTATCCAGACTTGGGTATCTTGAAAAGTTTGTATCTGGGTCAGTGCGATCCAATTCAATGTTGCTTTAAAAAACGGCACAAAAGTAAAATGGATTATCTGATCCTGGGCAGGGATTTCCAAATCCGGATCATCCTGATTCAGACTCACCGACAGATGTCGCCCTCCCCCTGCCTCAGTGACAGGCTGACTGTTACAGCTGTGCTGCAGCTCCTCACACACACACTCACACATAGCCCCAGCCACTGAGGCTGTTTCTTCGACAGCGTCACCACCCCGTAAGAGTCTCGGTTAGACACATTCCCGGTTGGTTTTCAGAGGCTGTCCGCGGACTGTACGGACCTATCGTGGACTTCATCTGTGTGTGAGAGATTTCGATGTTGTTGCTGCTTTATCAAGCAAACCTGAGAGAGCTTTAGGACGCTGGAAGCAGACCGCTGTCCACTTGTTCTCCACAGCGGTGAGTTACTTCTGTCTCTGTGTGTTTGTGTTCACGCAGCTGTGTGTAAACCGACTGTATGTGACAGCCTTTAACATGCCATAGGCTGCTACAGTACAGGCAGCTCATACTTGTTGTTGTCTGTTATTGTGTCACAGCTTTTGTTTTTTTTATCTGCATGTTCCGTCCATGAATCTTGCACAATCTCAGAGAGCACATTGGGAAAACAGGTCAGAGCCCCAACTGGGAAGCAGATCAAAAACAAACTCATGAAGCAGATGATAGTGTGGAGGAAAAGTTAATAATATTTTAAAAAGTAGCTTACCAGGGTTTTAATGTCACAAGTGAAGTCTACAGGTGTTAAAGTGCTGTGACAAGCCTTTTAAAGGGACAGTTCACCCCAAAATCAAAAGTACATACTTGAACTCTTAACCTTAAGTGCTGTTTATCAGTCTACATAGTTGAGGTTTGAGTTGCAGAGTGTTGGAGATATCAGCTGGAGAGATGTCTGCCTTCTCTTGAATATAATAGAACTTGATGGCGCTCGGCTTGTGGTGCTCAAAGCGACAAAAAAAAATTGTTTGAAAAACCCAATGAAAATGTCTCTTTCCAGAAATCATGTCCCAGTTACTCAAGATAACCCACAGACCTTGTTGTGAGCAGTTTCATGTAGGAACTATTTCCGCACAGAAGGAAGTGTGCATCTACTCATGGACAATGTTTCAGCAATATATTACGTCTTAGCAGTAACTAAGTCATATAATGTGTTACCAATAGGATTTCAGGTAATATTATTACATTTACGGTGTCACGTAACACGTTATCAAACAAAATAAACCGCTTATTTTCACATTTCATTCATCCACACGGATCCACACTGCTCCACTTCCGCCACTGCACCACCAGAAAAAAATGCCATCTCAAGGTTATTGTGTTTTGTCATGTCATTATACGTGACATTACAGAAGGGTGCCAGTGATGGGCACATCTGGGTTATGCCATACTGTGTGTTATCATGCTCAATGTGTTGCCATTAATTCACCTGCAACATCTACAACGTATTCCACTCTGTGTCTGTGTCCTACAGCTGCCTGAAAGCAGCGGGGATAAGGAGCTTGTTTTTACATTGTCCCAGTGATTGGCACATCTGGGTGATGTTAGTAGCCTATATGTCGGATCTGTTTCCATTCACATCCCCTACAACTGCAGAGCAACACCGGCACACGTCCTGTTCTTATGCATAACTCTCTCTGGTGCTGTTGCAGCTGACTGGTACACCAGGAACCGGCAGGTGGGTCTTCCAGCTCCAGTGTGTAAATTTGCGCTCGTCATAGCTACTTAATTGCACGGCACTCTGTTTGTTGTGCTAACCTAAATATTTGTTTATTGTGTTTCATATCGTAGGCCTGCAAATATTTATCCATATCTCATAATTATCAGACTTTGATCCTCTGCCTGCCCCTCCCTGTGTCCAAGGCTGTTCATTTATTTAAAACAGTCTAGGCTATTTAATGGTTCTATGTCATCATGCTATTATTAATTTAAGCAGGGGGGTTCAATACAAAGTGGTAACCACTGTATGTGAATGCTTGAATGAGTCAGACCTGCAGCACTGGATTTGAAATGAACTGTAATAAACTGGAGCTTCTGTGCTTTGATTAGCTGCCATGAAACAACATGACCCTCACCCAGTTAAAATGAACATTAGTTCATCTGAGGTCATTTTAGTGAAAGTAACACAAAAGTAGTGAAATAAGTAATGTATTACTCTACACAGAATCATAGTGTAAGTAAGTTATTACTTTCAAATGAAGGTCATGAGTTATATGTAATGAGTACATTGTGAGAGTAACTTCCCTGACACTGCTCATGGACATGTCAGTGCAAGATATAAAGATTTATGGCATCCCTCCCAGTTGAGCTCTAACATCAGCTAGCTAAGGCTGACTTCTCCAACCTCTGCAACTTATGCCAGATCAATCTAGATTGATAAACACCTCTACAGGCAAGAGGGAAAATAGGTCTTTTTGATTTTGGGGTGAACTGTACCTGACAACAATATTCACCTACATTAGGTGCACGAGTACTTTATATGATGTACATTACTACTTTGCAATACCTTGTTCAATATTTTGCAGTACTACTTCTCATTGTTATATCATACAATCTAACACTGATTATCAGGCACAGTCTGCTTTTTCCAACCATTTTAGTTCATTTTTAGTAACTTGTATTAATCTTACTCCTGCTTTTACTCTATGAGGCACTGATTTTTGCTCTTGCTTGTTGAAAACACTTCTGTCTTGGACAGTTTATATGTATACTTTGCCAGATATTTAATATTCTGGCGACATGGTGGTGTATTGTCGCCTCACAGCAAGAGGGTTCCTGGAACCTCAGGGGCCTTTCTGTGAGGAGTTTGCATGTTCTCCTCATGTCAATGCGGGTTTTCTCTGAGTACTCCAGCTTCTTCCCACAGTCCAAAGACATGAAGGTTAATTGGTGACTCTAAATTGAATGTGGGTGTGAATGTGAGTGAATGGTTGTGTCTCTGTAGCCCTTTTTGAATAGGAATTGTGCAAATTTGCAGGAAAGCCCAATCAGTCTTTTTTCAGCATTGGCCGTATAAAAATAAAATCGGGGAGTGCGGCAAAATGCCGCCTACCTACTTTTGTTCATACAGAATGCGCCTTTTTCGGGGCAATGGGGGGCATGAGCAAGTAACAAAACGTGTAGCTCAGCGTGTGACGTAAACAGTGACGTGGAAGGGAAGCCGCGACTGGTCAGTCCTTCTGCGATTCTCTTGTAAGTTGGCCCATCCTTCACCGTCCCAATCACTTTACGTTTAATGGCCTCTTCGTTTGCGAGGACAAGGAGGGCGCGCAATTCCTTGTCTCCCCAGTTGCTCATATTTACAGTGTCTGTCTGGTTTGCGTTTCCCTCTTGCTACTCGCTAATTCCTGCTATCAGCTGTTTATCCACCGCCAGTAGCTCGCACGTCCTGCGTCATCAACAGCTCCTCCCACAAGTCATCAACAGCCCCTCCCGCGGCAGAAGGCCGCCTCATGCTTTTTAAACCAAAAAGGTTCTGTCGATATGACTACCCTATGAGGCGGAAAATTGGGCACCTTGGATCAACTCGCCAATCAGGCTCTGTGTGTCTAAACGCTTGCAGCTTGTCGGCAAAACCGCCAAACATTCACGGAAAATCTGGCAGTGTAAAAGGGGCATAAGTGTCGGCCCTGTGATAGTCTGGTGACCTGTCCAGGGTGTACCCCGCCTCTCGCCCAATGTCAGCTGGGATAAGCTCCAGCCCCTCCGTGACCTCCAATAGGATAAGCAAATGAATAAAGAAATTTAATACTCTGTTGTTTTTAAACTGGGCCCAGTAAGTGATCCTGACCCGGGGAACCCACTGGTTGTTCTGGTTGTGAATGTTAAGGTCTTGTTACTGTACTCAGTGTTACTGTAATTTGAAGCATTCTCTGGCACAAGAATTTCTTTCAGGATGAATAAAGTTCTATTGTATTGAATTAAATTGAATTGAACTGTCCCTTTAAATATTGTTAGGCACTCAAGACTTCATGAAATTAAATTTGGAAGGAGATATTATTTTGTAATTTTAAAGGAAATACTGTTCATTAATAATTACTTTATTTCCTAATGTAGTGTAAGATTTAATCTTTAATCAGATAAGTGTTAAACTGCAAAAGTTGATTAAGAGTGAAGTTCATATAACCATGTTTTATGTTACCAGTTCCTATAAAACTGTTTGTTATGCATCTATGTGTGATAAAACAATGTTATACAAGTTTATGTATTCATAACACAGGGTTATGCATTCACATTGAAGAGCACACATACACCACACTATATTGTTTAATAATAACACACACATACTCTTTAATGTTTGTATTGCATGACACATATTCTAAGCTCACATTGCATGAACGCACAGGGGACTGTATAGAGAAAGTCCCCAAGTTTTATATATTTTTAAAAAATAAAGTGAAACCAAGCTCAAATCTAATGGTGGGAGAATTTGGGGACTTCCAGGCCTAGGTCATGTTTGGGCAAGGGCCCAAGGGGCCTACTACCAATAGATTTGGACCAGATGGGAAAAGGCTAAAAAGAAAAGGATCTGCCACCAATAGGTTTGGGTTTAGGTGGGCAGGATTAAAGGAATTGGGTGGAGATTCTCTCGAATCTTCACCAGCATAAAAGAGAGAACGCAGAGAGTGAAACTTCAGTCGTGCTCCGGAGCCTGACTCAATGAGTTGTATGTGTTGTTGCTTGTGAACACATTAAACTCGATTGCACCTGATTCTACTTGACTCCAGTGTTTCTCTAAGTGTTTGCCAACTGAACCTAAGGTACTAAATCAACATCAGAGGACGATCTGCAGGAGAAGTAGGAGACGAGGTCAGGTGCCATCTGGCCCACTTCCAGGCACCGATTTTCGCTTCTACACTAGATAGATAAATACTTACAACTGAAACAATTAGTCGATTAATCAATTGACCTAATATTAATCAACAACTACTTTAATTATCACTTGTGTAATTTAATAGCAACGTAAGGCGATGTTTAACTCAACTGCATCATGCATTTCATTGCTGTTAGTTACTAGTTACATTGTAGCTAAAAATGTTTCTCCCAAACATTTTGACTTTTAAATTATGATGCATTACAGTAGTGATGCAAAAACATAGGAGTTCAAGAGCCAGATATTTCTCCCAGAAGTTGATAGAGGCCAAACCACAAATGCAGAGTGAGAATTGGGCTTCATTCATTTATTCATTCACGATAAATGTTGGATGTTAATGAATGTTAAAGTTTGGTAAGTAAGCCATCTTTTGCTGCAGTCACAACTTAGTAAGGTGATAATATGTCAGTGCCTTTTTTTTACTTGTTCTTTGTCCCTAAATGGCCAAAAAAAGTCAACTTTTTAGGGCCAACATAACACACTATTTAAATTATGTAGCTTTAATTGACCTTAATTAATGAGGAATGTGCAATGCAAACAAAACATAACAATAAAACTTCAATTTAATCTCTGTCAAACATAGTCAGATCTACAGTAATGCTCTTTGGTGGATGGTGCATACTCACCAAGGGTACATGAGTATGCAAAAAATTCTGCAACAACAGACCTGATTACCTGAGAGGGAGTTCCCCTATCTTCCTGTTTGCACAGAGTGAACCACAGCTAACCTGGTAGAAAAATATGTTCTCACACTTGTTTAGCCTACGTGAGGTTTCTTCTCCAAAACATCAGTTCACATGACACACTAAACACAAGTCGCAAATAACAATGGTATCAGCATGGTATCATCAGATAAGAACATTTTGTACATTATGTGATATTAAAACAGTGGCACGTTCTGTATTTTGTGTCCTCCTGTCAAATTCCTGTGTCACCTTACAGCAGGGTTTCTCAATCTTTATGTCCCATTAGCCCAATTTTAGGTTCCAGAGTTGCCATGACCTTTGAAGTCAACTTATCAGCGACAGTTTCGGGTTGTATTTGAGGAACAAACTCAAAGTGGACAGAATGGGAATACTGTTTTTTAAAGTTCCCCTCTAGGCATTGATTTAATTCCAAAAAAATCCTCTCTGTTCATCAAAATGACACGTTGAGAAGTTTCCTCCATGGAAAAAACAAAACATAATGCCTTAAAATGGCTTAGATGTAACTTTACAGTTTTACCTCACTTAGTATGCACAAATCTATGAATATGCAAAGTAGCATCACCCCTTCTTGGCTTGCCTGCAGCTCGATAGTACCTGCTCTCCTTTGACTCTGCTTATCACATTCCTCTTTTACACAGCCTGTTTAAGGTGGTAAGGAGTTGTTCCACCTTTAAGCTGCCAGTGGAGGTAGTAACAAAGCTGGTTTGAAGTCTGTGTGAAAAATGTGAGCCTGCAGGACAGAATGGGTGTGACGTTTTGGCAGCATGCTACGTGCACGATCCTCCAGTGGGAGATTTAAAAAGCAGCTAGAAGCAGTTAGCAGCTAACTCAAAGAAGAAGAATAGCAACTTAAAATGTCCACAAATTGGTGAGACAATGAGGTTAAAGAGCTCCTTATCTTCTGAGCAGAGAACCAGATCAACAACCGTAAAACATGGACAGGAAATGATGATTATTGCCATGTGATGCCATTGTTGTTGTTTAGAATGTGCTGCCTGATGCGTATGCTATACATCACACCAGTCTAGTGTCTAGTGACGTCCCTTTTATTTCCAGAACATCGGCATGCTATGTTAAATCACACACTGTTTTGGCATTATGCTGACGTTGTTCTGTGTGGAAAAGGATAGCCAGTGTAATGAGGTGTCTTGGTTGTGGCAGTATTGGGGCACACAAACCTCTGCTTGTAAACGGTAATAGATACCATGAGCCTTCCAGCTGCTAATGTGTTGCTAATGGTTAAATAAGCCTTAGTCCTGATCAGCAGCTAATTTGAAGTGGAAATGAAACGTAACTTGCAAACTACTGATGCGTAGCTTCACCTGGCTTCTCCTCTGATACCCCTTGTTTCGCTGTAGTGTATCAGAGAGCTCCACTTCAGAGGCTGACAGGAGTGGTTCCTTAGGCTTGTGACCAATCCACCTTCTGAGACATTGATCATTGGTACACTGCAGCTTTAAGGTGGAAATGCTCAGCCATGGAGTTCACATCTTATTTTGCTCACTATGTCTTGTACCAAATAAAAAACACCTTTAAAGAAAAAAAAAAAAAAAATAAAAAATAAATAAATAAATAAATAAATAAATATATATATATATATATATATATATATATATATATATATATATATATATATATATATATATATATATATATATATAATAAAATAATAGATTAAGTAATAAAAACATTTACATATAAAAAGAAATAGTGACAAAATGTCAGTTAAGCACATTTACAAATTTTACCTCAAGGTGTTCCCAGACTGTCCGCCACAACCTTGAATATGTTCGTAGTTTCTGCTGTGCTCAGCAAGTCGAGTCTGTTAGTGTGTCTTATCAGCGTGAGACATCCCACAGTGTAAACACTTGTCTGTTCTCAGCTGTGTGTAGACCAACAGTGGTGAACAAAGATTAGAAAGAAACAATGTCATGACTACAGCGAGTTTATCTGGGTGAAAGTGAACATTGTCATTGTCACTGTCTAGCAGTGGAGATACATATAATTATGCATTTAACCTCCACTTAATCCAAAATAAATAGTGAAAGATTATGTCATAATAACTGCTTTTAGCATGTTTCATGTGAACATACTGAACCTGAGGAAGAGCCTAAGTGATGGTGGCATTTTAAGGCCCATATACTTATTGGAGGATAGAATAGAAAGCTTTATTGTCATTATATATTGAATATAATGAGATTACGGGTGCTTTAAAAAACAGATAAAACAAGACAACAAGCCAAACATGACATAAACATGAACACAGCTATATAATAGCTTTAATAGCAAATGATAAAATAAATAAAAACATTAAGACAGTGGTGAAAATATCTACAGTGTAAATATTGCACATGATTGTTTGTCACAAAGGTACAAAAAGCAGTCATCAGCAAATATTCTAATCAGCCGGTTTCCAAGTAACCTTCATATTTGGCTATTAAAGATATTTAAAGAATGTTTTACAATTCATTGAATCTTTATGTAACCCTTCATTTTTTCACGTTTCGAATAAGATAAGAAGTTAAAAAGAAAACTTCACTTTAAATCTAAGTATTATTAATTAAGCAAATTACAGATATGACAGAATTATTGTAATCTAGTAAAAATAAGCGTCAACTACAACATGTACTACTTTTAAATGATATTTTAAATGATAAATCTGACTGATACCTGGGGAATCCTAATCATAAACTTACAAAGGGCCCAACGTCTGGATTAAAAAGCTCTTCTTTACATGATGAAAAATAATATGAATCCATAAATCCCTATGTTGTACAGGGACTAGTTAACATGGTCTAAATGAGGCCCAGAATGTCCTGGGGATGGATTTCACATGTGTTGGCAGGAGCCCAGCGCTGTTGGCTGGAGATGGATGTTACGTTCAGAAGAAAAATGTTCTCTCCAGGAAAGATAAACAGTGTGAATACCACGAAGATCGTATGAATAAAACATGCTCGGATTCTGATTTAGTCCTGCTGTTGCTCCCTGCTGTTCATAAGTGTGGTGCACTATGATTCATCACTTTGATTTTCTTTTTCATGTTATGTCATATTACATGTAAAAAGCAATGAAACATTAAAGAGGTCAAACTTTTCTGGAGAAAATGTACGAGTCATTGCTGAAAACTTGCAGTGGAAACATTTGAAATAGTTTTTATTTCCTAATATGGACTTTGTAGGTTTTCATTTTTAAAAAGTGTAGCCGAAGTTGAAGTGCTCAAACAAGTCAAAGTGACAGTCTGAACAGATTTACTAAAAAAGTGGCAGTGAAAATGGAAGTGCCAGTTGTTGAAGTGAGTGAATGAAGTTGAAGGATAGTGTCAGCTGAAGTGAAAGTGCTGAAAGGAGTCCAAATGCTACAATAATGTAAGTATAAATAAAGCCTTTAAAGGAATCAGTATCAGATGAAATGAAAAAAGAAATCTCAAAGAATTGGAGTGCTGAAAAAGAGTTTTAAAGTGTATGAAAGTGGATTAAGCTGAAGTGACAACTGAAGTTTAAGCACTGTGTGAAGTTGCAGTGCAGTTGTAGTAGTTGAAGCGGTGCTGAAAGAAGTTGACAGTGGCAGCTGAACTGTAAACAATAAGTGTCTAATAAAAGGAGTTGAAATGTCAGGTGAAGTGTAATGATGAAAAACTACAAGTGTCAGTTGAAGTTCTGAAAGACGCTAGCGTCAGGAAGTGTAAACGCTGATAGAAAATTTCTGAAAGTACTTGAAGTGGCGATTAAAATGGACTTTCAGTTTAAAGTGTTGTCGAATGAAATTAAAGTGACAGTTTCAGTTAAAGCACTGATGAAGTCAAAGTACAGTATTATTTGAAGTGAAGCTGCTGAAAGGAATTCAAAGTAATAGTTGAAGTGCAAACAAAGTGAATGCAGTTGAAGTGTCAGCTGGCGTATAAAGCCCCTTTGCCACTGGACAAAAGCCACTTACACCCACTAACATTTGGCTTTGTCTTAACTTAAAAAAAAGTTAGTCACCATTTATTCATGGCCCAAGACACACCAACGGTCTTGCCAAAATATCAAGTCACACCTGTATTTATATATGTACACAATAGCTTCTATATCGTGTGTTATCATTCTTATCACGGTATAAGAGAATAAAGATAAGAAAAAATAAGACAGGTAGCTTTCATGATACTGTCTACCGTTTTTTTTTTTTTCTCTTTTCTTTCGGCGGTAGGTCATCTTTGCTGGTGCTTTTGATGTAATTTGCTCCGTACAATAAAGTGATCCCACATTTACGGTTTTCTTTTTTTAAATCATACCATCCCTCACACTGGCTGCCATTAGGGGCTTTAGATGTGTCACACACTTACAATTCCCACGTGCCAATGGTGATAAATAGGTTTCCAGTGAAGGTTTTTTTAAATTAAATTAAATTTAATTAAATTACATTTTTTAGCCAGAGTTTACTTCTTTATTGGGAATGGGTGCACACAACATATTGATACAGTCAGTTAAAAATTCATTAATAACTTTTTGTATTGGCCCAGTCAGATACAAAAAGATAATATTTGGTCATCACAAAATTACAAGGCTCACCATTTGAGAAACACTGATTCCCAGGACAAATGGCTCTGCAGTAGTTACAGCTCATTTATCAACTCGGAAATACAACAGTTGCTAATTTTCTACCCTTTTCTTTGATCCTTTTCACACTATTCAATGATGCACCTCTACAAATCCCATCCGTCTCAAACAGCATTCGAACATCCAAATTAGTCGGCACCAAGTTGTAGTTGCAAGAAGTAACAGTTGTAACATTTTCACTAGCCTCCATGCTGCTTTCTACTGTTTACTAACCTGGGTTAGTAACACACCAGTAAAAAAAATACTTGTCCACAATGGGGCCATGTACATGACTCTGGTAGCAATGGTAAAGGAATCTTAATGTCTACTTTTGGCGAGTTTTCCTGCATTTAAAAACATGTTTATATGCAGCAATTTTGGTGGGAAAACGGTACTTGTCAGAAAAGGGTCCTGAAATAAATTGGTGCCTTTTCAAGTGTAAAAACTGAGAGCAGATATCAGTTAAAGTGTCAGTAATTTAAATGACTTTGATGAAAATCTGAAAGAAACCATTTTAAAGTGACCAAAGCTGTGACTTCACATGTAGAGGTCAAATAAACTACGAGCCTTATGAACTTGAATATCCTAAAGCAGTAGAACAGTAAGTCTTATTCAGCCTAACAGGTTCAATGGGTTTATAAGGCTGTAAGGGTTTTCTTGGGTTCCTGTCCCTAAAGAGTTCAGATTTCAAGTATCAAGCAAAAAGCAGGGAACACAGCTCTTCCAGCTGAACATTACTATATAGGATAACCTGATAGCAGATAAGCTGTTGTGTGTGCAGCAGAGCGAGGTTTACACACTGAAACATGCGGTCATATGATGAAGGCTTTTATCTAAAGCACTTTACACGTCCGTGACTTAATACGGTGTAATCATGGGTGTACCCAGCTTCTCCTCTGAGGAAATTTAAGGAGTGTTTAATGGTGGTGGTGGGCTGGGCCTTCATGGGTTGTGTGGACAGCACTTAGAAAGTAACATTCGCCACATGTTTCCTCCACAGCTCAACGCCATGGCTGCCGCTTTCACCATGCTCTTCTTCTTTCTTCACATCTTCACTGCCTCGGCGCTGGAATCGGCCCCTGAGCAAGGTATGTTTATGAATATTAGTATTTATTTGGTAACATAAACATGTGCTTGCATTAGAAGATGTCAGACAGGTTTTAAACTGTTTATGAGATAATATACAATAACATATTATGTCATGTTGTTTGCAGATTTATGCTTGGCATTTATGATGCATTCTTTGGCATCTGGTGACTCCTGATACACAGATTTTCAATTCTTGTTTATTCATTTGGTTTGGAAACAGAAATTGCTCAACACCATATGGAACTAATTTTTTAGATAAATGTGCTTTGAATGGGCCACAGGATGATTTCAGCCCCCAGAATAATATAAAACATGTACAGTTGCATGGTTACTGCGCTGCTTAGGCATTCAAATGAATATGAAACGTGTTGCACAACAGCGAAGCCCTCAGCACAGAGCCACAGAGAACACCCAGCAGATTTCTAGTGAAGTGGCTTCCCAGGAATTCTGGAGTGCAGAGAGTACTCTACTGCGGAACAATGGGAAGCTGTTTAGTGTGTAGAGGCCCCTCTTTCCACCAAACAGCCCCTCAGTGGCAGTAGAAAGGCTGTGTATTTGCATACACGGGCTCTATTTTGTCCACAGATATAAACTAGGTTTGCATTGACCATTAAAGTCACTCACGGACATCCTGTGCTTTGTCTTGTTACGTAACGCTGTCAGTAGTTAAAACGGAGGTGTGGACGCAGTGTTCCCCTCCACTCCTGCTCCCCTGCTACTTATTTAGCTCTGGTTTTCTATGAACGAGGCTGCCGTGTTGAGGCATGTTTCTCCCCTGTAGCATAATGGGAGTGAAAGCTTTCAACTTGCGGCCAAACTTTTCCTTGAAATCAGTGTTGCCTCAGCTCAGTTTTTTAATGCAGACTTGGTAGTTTTCCAGCTTTAATAGCCTGTAGATTTCTAAATCGCTGCCTTCATCTCAGATTACGTGGAGTGATTTAAACAGGTCTGGTGTTGCTGTGGTGAATGGCTGCTTGCCCAGAAGGAGACAATACTACATGTAACTGGAGAGCATGCATAAATTTAATATGCTCATGATCTCAATCTTTTCTAAGAGAGGTGAAGACAAGGCTAGCTATGCTGGCTGGGTACAAGTTGTTCACTAGCGACGTTAGCTGAATTAATTGTAGAAAACACCAGATAAATGAGGAGTACTTTAGGTGGGGGAAGGAGGGCTTAGTGCTAAAAAATATTGTTTTATCCTTTTTGAAATAAAATGTGCTCAAAATGGTTTCAGCTACCACTCGTTCTTTATTCTGAATGGGCGGCAGCAGGGCAGCAGAATCCAGCGGCTGCAGCTACCAGCTACATCCAATACTTCCAATTAGGGGATGGGTGAAAAAAATGGGCCCTAAAATAATATAACGACATTTCAGGGTGTTTTTGCGCTAACGATATTCTTGACGATATGAGAGGTTCAGTAAAAAAAATTAATCAAAAACGATCTGAGAACGAGTGAGATTCAGATTCTGTATACAATATTAATAGTTCAACAAATGCAAATCTACCACAAATTACACATTTAAACAGCTTCCAAATACAAAAAAATGTCCCCTGGGATCTGTGTATATATATATGTATGTGTGTGTGTGTGTGTGTGTGTGTGTGTGTATATATGTATATGTATGTATATGTATGTGTGTATGTGTGTGTATATATATATATATATATATATATATATATATATATATATATATATATATATATATATAAAAATTAACAGGTGATTTCCTTCTTTCTGCTCTGCCATGTCTCCTCTAATCATCACGCTGTAACCTGTGACAGGCTGTTATGATACCACAACTATCACATGTTCACATATATGTAGTTTTTTGTCGAGCTGTGAGCGTCACATAGGCTTACATTACCAAAGGTTTATGACAAAATCACTTGACGACACCGACTCCCGTGTGCGCACAGCGAGAGAGGAGAGGGAGAGACACTGTGCTGCTGCCAGAGGAGCAGCTGAATGAGTTCCCTCTGAGCTGTAACTCGCTAAAAGAGTCTGAGAAGTCCGGGGCTGTTCATAAAACATTCAGGACGCCACAGTTTATTCCACACTACTGAAGCTGCTTCACTTGTTGGAACCACCACAGAGTCTGTAATTTTGCTTTTAGCCATACTTCTTGTGGGTAACAGTGTGACGTCAATAAGTGAACAAGTCAAAATATCGCGTGTATCACAACAGGAATTTTTCATGATATTAAAAATTATACCGCAATGATATGGCACACCTCTAGTTGCAAGCTACCTAGTCAGTCTTACCACGTAGACCAGTTTGCAGCTCATAGTACAAACTTAATTCAGTCAGGAGAGACTCATTCTGAGAGACAATGGGCCTCATTCACAAACAGTGCGTACGCACAAATCTGTGCTTAAACTGTGCGTACGATCGTTTGACGCACAAATCCAGGATTCATCAATATTTTCTTACCCGAATTTGTTCTTACTCTGCGAACAAATTTAGAACTGCTTCAGACCATGCTTACGCACAAATGAGGAAGGCCGAACTGACTTAGAAAATGCAAACATACCTTTTAAGTACATGCAGAGTCTATAAAACCACATTCATGAAAAAGAGATTTAATTAACATTTTTTAAAATAATTAATTTACTAATATTGGCCAAATGGATTAAATTGCCATGAAATTGATACACTTTCACCCTCATCATTGTGACAATTAAAATATTAACAAAAACATGAACAGAAAAACTATCACTCCATCAGCGTGCAGATGATCTGTAATGCCGACTGCCATATCCTTAAGGCTGTGGCCCGCTGGCCAGGAGGCACCCACGACTCATTTATTTTGCAAAACAGTACAGTGGGAATGCGTTTGGAGGCAGGGGCTGTCAGAAGTGGATGGCTTGTTGGTGAGCATCTTTTGTTCTAGTCTTTTATTTCACTTGTTTTAAGTTAGTATTTTCAGTAAGTCTCTATTCCGTTAATGTTAAAATGTTATATTGTTTGGGTGACTGGGCATATGGCCTTAAAACATGGCTGATGACACCATACGCAAACCCTGAAACCCCTCAAGAGGTGCGCTATAATAACATACATGCCCACGCACGCGCCGTAGAGCACACTTTTGGCGTGCTTAAGGGCCGTTGGATGTGTTTGGATCAGATACGGCCGTTGGCAAACTACTTTATACCCCTGAGAAGGTGTGCAAGATCATCCTGGCATGCTGTGTCCTCCACAATCTTACAATGACCCATGGCATTCCTGTAAGACCCGGCGCCATCGCTTCTAACAAACTGTGAAATTTACTACTTCTCTCCTCGCGTAACTGCTTCCTTCATTCATGAATCAACTCTAGGCAAGTGGTTTCCTTATATGGAGAAATGGGGGCGTGGTAGTATGCTGATTGCAGATTGCGGACACGCGCCTGTCAATTTAGAATGGTTCTGATTTACTAACATATGCACGGTGGTGAGAACAAAATTGGCCGGTACGCACGTGTCATGAATCCGATGGTGATTTTGCGCAAGTACTTTTTTTTTGCGGAGAGTAAGAACATTTCTGCGCAGATATTAGTGAATGAGGCCCATCGATATTTATTTACTTGTGCACATAAGTATGAGAACTGTGAAAAGTCTTTTGCGATTAGACCCCACAGTGATGGTATGGGCTCAAGCATCATCTACAATCAGGCACTGAAAATAATGGACAAAAAACCTGTCCGGTGGCATCTCTGTCACACATTAGAGCAATACAATCTTTTCAGCTTTGACAGCTTTATTAACTTTCCTGAAATTAGTTTTCAAATGTATCAACAGTTTAGCTCCAGGGCCTTTTTCCAGATTAATTCAAAGACAAGACAGTAATAGAGCAACAAAGGAGCAGCGTGAATGGCAGCTGTAAAATACCATATCGTAAATTTACATTTGGACAATCAGCTTTTTCCATAAAGGGCTGTCAGCTCTGGAACACATTACGAAGTGAAATCAAACTGATTACAGATTTAAGATCCTTCACAACAAAGGTCAAATGCTGGTTGAAAGCAAACCAGAGCTGAATGCGCTCAAACCTTTAAGGGCTATTAGTGTAAGTGTCCTGGCGTATTGTGGTATGTCTGTTGTAGTAGATGTATTGGGGGACATGTTGTGATGTTTGTATTGTGGTATATGCACTGTGGTATGTGGATTGTGGTTTGTGTGTTTTATAGTGCCTTCCGTGTTTGTAGTGTCTTTTGGTCGGAGGATGTTTTAAACTGGAATCAGTAACATTGGCTGTTAGAGTGATTTATTTGACTTGATGCATCCAAATTGGCCCAGAATCTGACATGAACTGATCTGAACTGCTGGATCTTTTATCAGGTTTCTACAAAGTGTATTTTGTAGCTTAAGCTTGCTGTATGTAATGCAGGCAATGGGATGTTTAAGCTTGGTGACTGGATGTTACTGAAGTTGTAGAGCCCTCCATGGTCAGGTACCTGAATGCATCAGCGATATATTGTCAGTAGGTCCCTTAGGTCTTCAAAACAGGACATACTGACTGTCCCTGGCTCCAGACTCAAATCAAAAGGTGACCGTGCCTTTGAAGTCGTGGCTCCAACACTATGGATCTCTCTTTCTTTAGGTTTGCAGTCTGCAGTCTCTTTAGAAAATTTTAAAAAACGACCGAAGACCATCTTTTCAAAATGGCCTTTGTCCTAGCCTGAATTGTCTAGCGCTTGTTTCCTGATATGTTTCTATCGGGCGTCAATACTTTCTTTTTCCTTTTGTTCTGTATGTTGCCTTTGTTTTTATTGATTGCATGTTTGACTGTATTTTGTGGAGCACTTCTGTGAAAGGTGCTATATCAAATACATGTTGTTGTTGTTGTTGTTGTTGTTGTTGTTGTTGTTGTTGTTGTAGTAGTAATAATAATTATAGTAATGTCTGTTGAAGCCTCTATCAGTCAACTCAAATGATCCATGACAGGACGTAAGGGACTATTAGAACAAGGGTCACTGAAAATAACTCCCGTCACCTCCCAAATCTATTGGCGCACCAGCTGCCGGAGGTGCTACCTCCACAAATTGAATGGTCCCTGCAGGGGTGAACACGTGTTTCCTCCTCCACACCACCTGAGCACCACTGTTAATATCACTCAGGAATCAGGACATTGGTTCTTGATGTGATTACAAGGCCATACTGTCGCTCTTCACTTTAGGGCATCCACAATCTTTTTTCTCCATCCATGTTTTGCCCACAAGGCTTGTTAGGTTTGTAAAAGGTTCAGTAATCGTTGTTGAGAGCATTGTGGCTCTCAGCCAAGGAGGGAAATGGCTTTTTCTAAATACAGACTATGAGGTATTTCCCCCCTGAGAGTGCACTGATTGATGTCTAAACATGTGACTCTCTAAATAACTGTTTGCCCTGTGTGCTCACAGGAAAGACTTTAATGGCTTCCCACCAACATATTGTGCAGATGTTAATAGACGCTATAATAAGACAAACACACACTATAGACCGTGAGCTGTGTTCCACCTGATAATTCATGGGCTCTGCTGAAGGTTTGAGAGAGTCTGACAAAGGAAATTAATACTAGCTGCTGTTTCCTGCTCCCCTCGAAATCATGGCTGAAGGGAAATGCTTCTGAGCTTATCAAAACAGATTGAGCGAGGATGTTTTGTTTTACACCAAAATAGACTGTGTCAGCAGCACTTGGAGAAAGATCATGCTGTAAACATGTTTACTCCATCGGTTTGCGGCAGTTTGCCTCAGAACGAGGAGTCCATTGTAAATTGATATAATCGTCTTGTATTGTGTGTGTTTTGTGGCTCTGCAGGCTGTGTTCTGAAAGCGCTCGGCATCTACTGCACACATGTTTACTTACACCAGGGGTGAACTCTGTATGGCAGCTATTGAGCAAACACAGCAGCACTTACTTTGACACGCACACAGGCACAAAAATGAAGGCTTGCAAGTTGATCTTGTATGTTGCGGTGCACCTGGTCAGAAATAGGCATCATGGAGCAATACACTTTTCACCTTTTTGTTCTCTTTATATGCCTCCCCCACTCTCACTCTATGCTGGAAGAAGTTTCCAGACCTAATTGTAAATTAAAAAAAGTATTGCATTCAAGGGCAAAAAAATCATATTGCGACGATTTTCACAGATATTGTGTTTGTGATATGAGTCACAGTTTTAGTGAGATTTGGATATTGTACATGGCCATATTGTGATTTTCATAATATTGCAATTAACGTGCAACCTTACTACTGTAACTATAATTACTGCACACATTATATTTTTAGGTTATTTTTATTACTCAAGATACTGTGTTATTTATTAATGAGTACATTACTTATATTTAAGTAGTAATAGATTCAGCATTACTTAGTGGTAAATTAATATTTTTTATTGTCATTTATAGTACTTTGTTTGTTGTTTCATTTTCATGTGCAGTGTTTAAGTGGAGTCATTGTGTTCCCTTGGTTATGAGCTAATTGGTTCCTGCCTGCCCTTGTTTTGTGGGGACAGGTATGAGTGATACACAAGAGACCCTCGTGCTTAACAGTGAAGAGAAGTTGCTGTACCCCGAAGTTGGGATGTGTTAAAAAGTTAAGAACCTGGGCACACAAATAATCAAAAAAAGAGGGTTACACTACAATTAAATTTCGTATTGTCAATATAATTTGAATGTAAAAAATACTTCAAAATTAACTTGATTTAGCTTCTTAATCATTTTAACTTTATATATTATATTATGGGATCACCTGTATTGATGCATTATTGTGTAAGTAGCATTTTAATCAAGCGGCAACCTTCGGGGCTAAAAATAAAGCCAACGCAGAGGTGCCAAAAACTGCAGTTCCTCGAATGGCCACTTGAGGCTGGCTCCAAATGTGAGTCAATCCCCATAGACCTCCATGTTAAAATGCCCAACTTTACTTTACAGCACAATTAAACACATTTACAGCCTGGTATAAAAAATGTCTTTGGTCTGATTAGCTAATTTCCACCTTCATGACAACTGTACGGAGGATGAATTTCATATAAATCACTCATTCACATTTTATTGAGGCTCAAAGTTATGCATAATGAAGGTAAAGCTGGTTTAACTGACAGACTGGCTGCCGGTAGTGTCCTCGAGTTCTCAGTCGGATCCACCCCTCGCGCCTTCACAGTTCCACCCTCTTTTCCAAATATGGTCACTTCTGGCTCCAAAAATCCAAGATGGGGACGTCCAAAATGCCAAATTCAAGGCTTCGAAACTGGAGTCCACAAACCAATAGTTGACGTCACAATCATACATGATTAGGGCTGCTCCCGACTAAGAATTTTCCTAGTCAACCAATAGTCATCATTTAGGGCCATTAGTCGACAAGTCGCCTGCATGTTTACGATATTAATTTATCTATTAAATGATATATTTTGGGCGGGGCAGCACAATGGTTTGAGTTGAAGGTGTGAGAAAGAATAGTATCAGTAACATTGTTAACACTGTGCTACATTACAGAGAAATACAAAACCGTACTAATGAACCTTCATTAATATAGGCCTATATTTTATCTACAAGTGCACGTCACACACTGAGTGAGCCGCCTGTTAATGACGCTGTGGGCTAATGGGCATGTAGCTACTTCCATGTTTCGGATGATACGTCATGTTTGTAGTCCACCAATGAAGATGAGTTTACATATCACCTTGGGTTCGTCCTTCACCTGATCAACTTTTCCTTATCTATCAGACTTATTATTTACTGTTTGGTATTCTGATCTCTAGAAATGCTTGTAAGCTAAATATGTGTTTTGCATGTAATCTAAAATCTGCACAACATGAAAGTATATTCATGGAACAAGTCTGTTTCTTTAAAATTATGTTCATAATGGGAGGTAATGCTGCCCAGATTACACTCTTTATCAACATAATGAGAAACATTCATTACCGTTAATACTAGATTTATCAGTAAAGTGCCCATTGTTTTCCCCACAATATCTGCATGTATCAACTAAAGCATTCTGTTAAGATTCTCACAGCACTGGGTCCAGGTAAGGAAAGCTCAAGGTCATGGTTTAATACAGAAAAAGTCAACACTGACTTGAACCACGAGATGTTTACTTGCCGAACTGAAACCACAATATTTCCCTGAGTCTAAGTGCTTTGTTTGTTGCTCAACCCAAACCTCAAGTGGGACTCAGGATGCGAACCTCTGCACTCTGCACGCCCACCATTCACAACCACCACCTACCCACGTATGCCAGGCAGTAAATACCCATGGTTCTTCAATCAGTCGAGAAGAAACGTTGGCAAGTATCACAATCCAGGCAGCTGTGGCATTTTCCCTAGAAATGTATCTGCTTATATAACTCAATAGCATATAAACGTCATTTGTTGGAGACAAGGTTGCAAATAAAAGTTCCTGTGAAATGTGATTTGGCAGAATAAGGGGGCTGCTATTTTCTGGAAACAAGGTTATTTGAGATCCGTTCACAGAAAAAGCTCAGATCTGAATACTGTCTTTGACAAACCCTTTGAATGAATTACCAGTCAAATTATTTCATAACTCTAAAGTGGTGGGCGTCTGAGCGAAGATAATTCTGTTCTTCTGCTCCCAAGGTCAACAATACATTTTCATGCTGAAGCTATTGCATCACTTTAATGCAGTCCTGTCAGTCCAAGATAGCCATGTAGTCCTGCCCCTTGACTTGCCCTCACTCACCTGAGAGATATTACAGGAGTAGCTACCGCTGTGTATGGCAGAATGAGATGTGACTTCATTTCTGTCGTCTTACTGCATATACTTGTAAGTACTCGAACACCCCCCCCCCCACCCCCCCACCCCCCCCCAAAAAAAAAGTATAGTAAATCAATATGACACAACCTACAAACCATCCGAATGTCCCCATGTATCATGATGATGAGCCATTTAAATGCTCTACATAGCTGAGTGTCAAATTGATTTTTCCCCTAATCCTGAGCTAAGCAGAGTTCCGAGGAGGATCTGGTAAGCAGGTTATTTTTAACCTGTAACTCCCCTTCCCTGAAGCACCCTAAGCAGGCCAGAGGTATTCATCATCTGCTCCGAGCGCTGCCTCTCAGCTGTGAAGGAGCCATCTTGTACTCACACGTCTCTGCTCTCAGCCAGCGCGGGGCGAGTGTGTTGTTTTTCTCTGACGTGTTGATGTGGTCAGCTGCCTGCTGCTGCTGTCCCCAGAATCAATGATCACAAAGCCTCCTGGTAATACAACCAGCAGTGTTTACTTAGGGGAATAGAAAAAGGCCCCCTCAGCTCTTTGTTTAAAGGGACAGTTCACCCACATTAAACAAATATATCTGCCTCACTTCTGGTGCTACAGTAGCGAGTCATGCAGAAAGGTTGTTAAGCAAACTCAATCCACTTGTGAGGACTGAGATGCTCTAAAAAAGCAGCCCTGTTCCCTAGAAATTATGTTTACACCGCAAAACGTCAGTCAGTAGCCTGGGCGTATAATTGCTTAAATCACTGAACTCAACAGGCGTCTATATGGGACAGGTCTTTAATTCCCTTTGCACAAAACTGTTGCTCAGAAGGGAAATACAATAAAATTGTTTATTTGTACCAGTTTAAATATTACTTTTATAAAAAGTATGCTTCGAATAACATCAAGTGTGTGCTTCATGGCACGTGAGGAAAGCTTTTCCCTGTTAAAACAATGTTACGAAAAAACACTTGATTCTTTTGATTGGTGGACCCTCACAGACTACAGGAATATAAATAACCAGGTAATACCAGGTAATGGAGGAACAGACACATATTCTGACTTTATGACAGCTTCAGAAGAACAGAGCCACCACTTGTTTTTCCATCATGCCACTAAATCTGAATGACTTACGGCCCTCTCTGGTGCTCATGGTGTCAGTCAAATGAAATCAACCAAGCTAGCGATATGTAGCATCTCTATTGACAAAAAGTTAAATATTTATATTTGTATGTGCGATCTAAATAGCTAAATAACGTTAAGCTGATAGTCAACAATCTGGTTTTATACGTCCAAAGAACTTCTATGAAAATAAACTGCTTGGCAACCAGACCAGGCTTCTAATTGAGACAGGCCTTTTATTTGTCAAAATGTGTAGCTACACTAGGCTAGTAAAAGGGATGGGACAATACTGTTATTGAAGTTTCTCAGTATACATTGTTACAATACAATACGTTTTGAGGGAAACCTAATGCAGAGTAGAGCTTAGATCGGGCCCAAAAAATCCAGCCTGACCCCACCCGAGCCCGTGCATGTTCTGTCTGAGCCCGGCCTGGCCCATCCCTTTAACTGTAATTACGAGCCCGAGCCTGGTTTAAACCTGACATGTTTTTTTGAGGATATGAACATGGACATTGAAGGCTGACTCTCGTCTTTCTTTCCATGGCGAGCCTTCGTCATGTGCCTCTTAAGTGTCGAGGTCTCAGTCTTTTTGCTGACGTATACCAGCATTGTGCTGCACTTGGTACACTCGACGAAGCTGACACACGTTATCACCATCGACAACTCACGTGTGTGAGATTTACAGATTTACAAAGGACAGTTATAAAAAGAAATGACTTTAATTAAAGCTGCAGAATGTGTTTGCTTTTCTATTCCACACATTCTTCTTCCCCTAAATCTTTCTGTAGGAGACAATATCGTCCATCTACAGCACACTTGAAAACTGAGTATTTTTTTGTATATATACTAACTGTTTTGAGTATACTTAAATGTGTCCCGCTGACAGTGTGAACACACTTATGCAGGCAGGAATTAGGACACAGCTAAGGTCTGCTGCAAGAGAGTTGTAGGAACGTGCTCCGTGCACACACGGTTTGACTTTATGCAGCGAGTAAAACAGGATCCAAGTCGTACTTTCTGTACATAGAGTACAGAGAAAGCAAATAACTCATTCCACGACAGCCGTGGCAGTAAACTCTCCAGCTGCAGCTTTTCCTTGAAGAGCAGTAAAATGACTTCCAGGAAAGTGCTGATGTTCGCCCTGTGGCTTGGCTTGCTCAGAGACTTAGGTTACAGATATTTTCCTGTCCCTGAGGTGCAGCACAGCCCACCCTCAAAGGCACCGATGACTCACAATGGTTGCAGCGAAGAAAAGAAAGTTGAAAAGATCTTTGCAGTAATAGAAATAATTAGATGTGTAATTCATTTCCTTTTATCTAATTTCCTCACTGTCTATGTTCCCCACAGTCCTCCCCGATGCACACCCACACCTCACTGGCTGCGTCTCTGCCAACATGGAGACTTTCCGCTGCAGATGGAATGTCGGCACTTCCCAGAGCCTCTCCGAGCCGGGAGCTCTCCGCTTATTCTACATCAACAAAAAGTAAAGGACAAACTTTGTGATTAGTAACAGATATATGTGCGTTATCTGTATGTTTAAGCAAGTCAAGGTTAGAGATAAACAAAAGGGAAACAGATGAGAAGAGGGGTTTTTTTTGTTGTTGTTGTTGTTTTTTAGATTGTCTTTTGTTTTTATTTGGATACAACTCAGCAGAGTACATATAATTACAAAGTGCATGGAAAAAAGGATAAAAAAAATTGAATTTAGAAAAAATGTTTTATAAGACATCAAAGAATCATAACAATTCAAAATAATGCAGAAAACTAATTAAGAATAAAACTTATGGTTATTTTGATTGTCGATTAGTTAGTCTGTAAAATGTAGAAAATGGTGTTATCCAAAGCCCAAGATGATGCCCTCAAATGTCTTGTTTTGTCCAAAATAAAACAATATTCAGTTAACTGTCTCACAGGAGTCAAGCCAGTCAAACCAGAAAATATTCAGATTTAAGAAACTGCAATAAGAGAAATTTTACTTTTTTTCCTGAAAAAATGTTCAACCTGATTAATCAATAATCAGATTAGTTGGTGATTAATTTAATTGTTGACTTATCGTTGCAGCTCTAATTCACTGCAGTACGTGGTGTGTGTGTGACACAGATAAAGAGAGCATCTTAGGAATAAATGGAAAGAGAAAGAACTTGATACATGTAAAGTCTGTTTGTGTCTGATAAGGACAGAGGGGAAACAAGTGCCCGTTGTTAGAAAATGCATCTAAGTGAATTCAGGTTAGAGTCGTAAACGGCTTCATAAAATCCCTCGTCACCCACATTTTTAAGGTCAAGCGTGGTCGCTGCTTTTACAACTCAAATGTGCACATGGTTGAGTCTAAACCTTATCAGGCATGTGGCGCACCTGCACCAGCACTCTGTGTTGACAAGGCAAAAGTCCAGTTCAAGCTGACACTTAACTGTGACATTTAAGTTTATCTGTGGCTGTAATCATGTTATGTTATCAAACAGTTTAACATTAAAAAACTTGGGTTTGTGAAATTAAAAAATGCACCTAAAGGCCACGAGATTTCCTAAAGATGCTGGTTAAAGGATAAACCTGGTATCACCTATATTGCATTAGTCTGTATTTTTCCAATTGTCAACAGAAAGAAAACAACCTTGAAATTGTGTTGGTTTTTCTGGCTCCCCTTCTCTGTTTGATATTCAGCCCCAAATCCACCAGTTCCAATAAAAACATCAATAAAACACACAAATATATGGTAAAATATTTAGAAAATTCTTGGAAATTTTACAAGAAAGCTGGGCGTTATTAACAAACTTTAGCTCGACTGGGTATTAGGCCTGTAACTTTTTCAATAAGTCAAGTATAAATCATTAGAATAAATGTGAACACAACCCTTAATTAACATTTTACCAAAGTGATTAGTCCCGAAACAGGGAAGGTTATTTACAATATTTTTTTATGCAGAAGAAAACGAAAATGTTACATTGAAGTGCCCCGAATAAATTCTGAGATGTAATATTGGAGTTTATACGATATACTTGTTTAATCCAGTGGTTCCCAACTGATGGGTCGCGGTCCAAAAGTGGGTTGTGGGTCATTCTTACAAGTGACTTGTTTGGAAAAATCACACTTTATTTTGAAGTACAGTGAATTTCTGGCGCATAGCTTTTATTTCGAAGTGCCATTTCCTTGGGAAACAGCTCCAGTTCCCAAGGGAGATTGTAGAAGCATCGCTCCGGCGAGACCTGGTCCTGTGGTCAGAAGCTCGCAAGACGGTCCTGCTGGTTGAGCTCACTGTCCCGTGGGAGGAGGGTCTGGAGGCTGCCCACGAGCGGAAGCGATCCAAGTACGCAGACCTGGCGGCGGACTGCAGGGAGGCGGGCTGGAAAGCCGTCACGTGCCCCATCGAATTGGGGTGTAGGGGCTTCGTTGGTTCCTCAGCTGCTCGCCTACTCCACAACATGGGATGCACAGGAGTGGGGCATCGGAAAGCCAATAAAGAACTGGCTGAGGAGGCGGAAAAAGGCAGTTTCTGGCTGTGGTTAAGGAGGAAGCATAGGAGTTGGGGGCCGGTCAACACCTAGGGCATCAGCAGAGGGTGGCAGGGAGAGATCCCTGCCATTGCTCCTTCACCAGGAGATGTACTGGGGTTAAAGGAGCAAAACATTAATGAGCGGTGGTCCCCAGCTGATGACCCGCATAGGCCCACAGGTGTTAGTGACACTTGCATAAAAGGCAGCGGCGGAGGTGCGTCAGGCAGCAATGCCCAGCAGGTAGACCATCAACCTGTATCATGATGAGTATTTCAAAGTGCCATTTCCTGCTGAAGGTTGAATGACTAACGGACAGCTACTTGACAGAGACAGCAAACTAGCTCGGCGACATGGCCGAACGCAGGTATGACGTGAATTACATTAAACTGTGTGGACCCTGAACAAACGACTAAGGAGAAATCTAGACTCTTTGACGGGACCAGTTGGGAACCACTGGTTTAATCCTCAAGAACTGAATTGAACTGAATCGAATCAGGACTTTCTGAATCAGTATTCAATCAGGAGTGCAGCCCAGTCTTTACCACTGCCTTCAGGCCCAAATGTCAACTTTATTCACTAGATATTTCATAATCTAATTTGCAGATTGGCATGAAACCTACAGAGCACGTTCATGCTCCCCAGAGGAAAAATACTTTTAATCTGAACGACCCCCCAAACATTCCTTTAGCATCACCCTCAAGGCAAACTTAGCACTGTAATCTGCACTAATGGTTTTAGAATAGCTGAAAGATTATACTCTGTATATCCTGTCAGGATCTACAGCTATAATGACGTTGATTTTTTCCATCATAAATATTTAGAATATGCTTTGAGTAGACTTTCTGAATCAGGGTGCTTCCTGTCACCTCCTTCCTCTCATTCATGCTGTCTTTCCTGTCTTGCAGATCACCTCATGCTCCTCCCAAAGAGTGGAGCGAGTGTCCTCACTACAGCACCGACAGGCCCAATGAGTGCTTTTTCAATGAGAACCACACATCCATCTGGACGCCTTACCTTGTCCAGCTCAGCTCGAGGGATCAAGCCATCCTCTATGATGAGAACAGCTTCAACGTTCAAGACATTGGTGAGTTTAACGGCCCTCTGTTATGATCTAGATAAGAGAAAGTTGATAAAAACTGGACCAAAACCAATGTCAGGTTTTCCCATATTCCACTTCGTTTCCACTTTTAAGTTTTTTTAAAGATTTTTAAGTTTATTTCTTTGCAACCTGGAAAAGTACCAGTGTTCTCCAATTCCCAGATTTAGCTTCTGTTCTACAACCTGTTGGAAGAGCCTAAACAGATATCTACACCTTCAAGCTTATCTTATGAGTCTTAGCTATTTGTACATTGTCAAAACATTGTGGCAATGATATTTTAAACAACGGTGTGCCTCCAAGTTTGCAACAACAGTTTGAGGAGGAGGTGGTTGGAAAGACATGTTCAGCAATCACATTCGGATGTAGTGTTAAGGTGTTCACTTCCTTTTGTCCATGTGGTATAAAAGAAGAAGATAAAACTATTATTTTCTGGCCTGCAGTGCAACCAGATCCTCCATTTGGTGTGAACTGGACGCTGCTGAATGTGAGTTTGACCGGCACTCACTATGACATCATTGTGAACTGGAAGCCACCTCAGTCGGCAGATGTGGAGATGGGATGGATGAGGCTGCAGTACGAGGTCCAGTACCGAGAAGTCAACTCTGACCTATGGGAAGCGGTGGGTGTCTTTTAAGCTAATTACGGCCAACTTTTTATCGTCAAAGGAAGCACGAATGTGTCTTAGAGGAGATGTGATGCTGCAGCACTGCGTCTGACATTTGAACCTTGTTTTCTTCACCACAGCTCGACCTTGTGACGAGCACACATCGCTCCATTTTTGGGCTTCAAACTAACGTCAATCACGAGGTTCGGGTCCGGTGCAAAATGTTCGGTGGGAAAGAGTTCGGAGAGTTCAGCGACTCTGTGTTTGTGCACGTTCCATCGAAAGGTAAACACTCACTGCTATGTTTATAGGCTGGGTGGACAGAGCTGTTACACGTGCTGTTAGAAGGGTTTTTCAATATACATTATATCTGTAGAGGCTGCAGCCGAGTGTCCTTGTCACAGTGAATAGTCGTCTCAATATTCCTGCTTACAGTTCGTCTAATAGCTCCCCCCTGCTTCTGCTGAGTGTCAGAATCAATTCATGAAAAATAAATGATATTCTAGTCAATACCTGTTAGAGTTTCTCAACGCTGTGATCAGAATGCACCAGTAGCCATGTGGGAGTCCTTTTATGCCTAAATAATGCTTAAATATTAAAGAGTTCATATTGCACACTCCCGTCCTGCTACTACAAAACGTGTTTCCCTCTGCAAACCGTAAAGTTGGTCCATTTTCCAAGGTGTGCCTCCATTTCTCTACGCAAACAAAAGATGGCAGCCATAAAAGAAAGCTGTTTAATGCATTAAACATCTTGCTTTCAAAGGCTTTGTTTATTTCAGACAAGAGCAGCATTGTATTTCTGTAGCTTTAATATAATCAACATTTCAAATGTAACAAGACTGAAAGGCTACAGCCATCCTAGCTGTTCTGGAAGGCAATAGTTACAGCTGTGCTTTGTGCTAAATGCTAATATCACTATGCTAACATGCTGCTATTTTGCATATATAATGTTTAATGTGTTCATTTTGGTTTAGCATATTAGCATGCTAACATTTGTACAGTTGAGGCTGACTGGGACGCCATCAGTAAAGTAGATATTTGGATGTATAAAGAGAGCTGGATACAGCATTAGAGGTTGGGCTCTGTTCTGTTTCAAGTGACCTGGATCCTCATCCATGGGCCCATAAAGCAAGTGCACTAGAGACTTCCACCAGCCGAGTAGGCTATATCAAGTTTAAGTGCTCTGCTACCTTGAATGGGGATAAAATGATTTGATTGTGCAGCTCTTCTAGACTTTCAAAATGTTATCAGACCAAATGGATCAAATCCCAATAGCTGAAACGAGTCATTTCACAGGTGTTGTGATGCCCCAAAAAATGTATCCACTGATTTACAGATGTCACGTTCCCAATGTAAGTCAATGGCGTGACGCACCCAGAAGTTGTACATCCACAATTTGGCCACTATGTAAAATTGGCTTCAAAGTCCGGTGCTTATACATTTGTACACATAAAACCTTAACATACATTTTCATTATGGAGTAATATATTCAGTATATAGGGTTAATCTGTGTGCATTTCTTTCCCCAGTGTCGAGATTCCCAGTGGTGGCCTTGCTCATCTTCGGTGCCTTGTGTCTTGTAACCATCTTGATGTTAGTCATCATATCGCAGCAGGAAAAGTAAGTCCTTCGCAACATCAGGATTTCCGTGTAGGTTTTGAAAATCACTGAGAAACGAGGACGTACAGAATGCTGCTCAGTGATCAGCACAGTGTGGGCTGCATGACCTTGAAAAACTGCCTCTGTGTCTGTGTTATCAGTGATGTCATTCAAAAATGTTTAAATGTGAGACGTTCTATACATCTGCTAATTATCTGCTGTTAATACTGAGATCTGAAGTCAAGCGTGTTTTGTTTGCTATTGCTATTCATGTGTTAATGTCGGTTTCATTTTTTTCTATACCCAAGGTTGATGGTGATTCTTTTGCCTCCTGTTCCTGGACCTAAAATCAGAGGGATTGACCCTGAACTACTCAAGGTATTCATTTACATGTTATTATGCTTGACCATGACTTGTCCTAGCACACTCTGTATTGAAGTGAATCTTCATCTAAAGGATCAGACACACCAAACCAACGTCAGAGAACTAGAAGGCCCACGCCGTGTCACCTCACGTCGCTGTGTCTCAGCCAAAAAGTTGCACTTGAACACGCCAAACATAACTCTCCATACCAGCAGACAGTCGTCATCTGTGATCGACATACAAAAAGGAAAACCAGGAGACCGTCTTGGCGCTAGTTAGACAGTTATCGACACAATCCAATGCTGAAAGAGCAAAGCATATTTACCATGCGCCAGTGAGCAATAATAAAAACCATCAGGAAACGTTTCTGCTAAAGAGCTCAATAGCTAAAAGAATATGCTTACCTCATGTAACAAGTTGGTTTTGGTTTCACTCCCTCTTGAGTATAGCTTTACCGGCGCCAATTCAACATGCTGAATGGCCCAAAAAAACTCCAATGGGGGCAACAGTGTGGGACACACTACACAGGCGAGTGTGGCAAACGCTCACCAATGGCCCTTTGACCGATGGTCAACCGTTGACCTGGTGTGTCTGGGCCTTTAAATGTGTCAAGGCCCATAGAAAACTTTTTGAGGGGAGCTTTTGACTGAGATTTTTAAGGTTTTTAACACCCTCAGTCTTTTTAGATTTTGTCATCATTCCCACCTTTTTATCTTAAATGATAATATTACTTAAATCACTCAACTCCTTCAACTTTCAGGGCTCACTTATTCTAAAAGACCTCACTTGAAATGGGCTTGAAGAAACTCACTAGCCTAGCAACAATAAGGCTACAAACAGCTCATGATGCGACACTCTCTGTAGGAGACACTATTTCCACACAACAACAACAATATCTGATGTCAATATGCAATGGCCAAGTTTCATTTCATTTATTTTCATTCATTTTATTTGTAAGGACAGCGCACATTGAACAACATTTCTGTAAATGTGCCAGTGTTAGCCAGCTGGCTAATTTTCAACTGCAGTCCTTTGGCAAGATGTTTTGAAACCAATAAAACGATAAGATTCACAAGACAAACTCAGAGGACAAAGACAGCATAAAGTCATAAACACAGCATTAACTACAACAAATAAAATTCTCAAGATAGAACTCAAGCCATGCAAAGCAACAAGCAACAGCAGAGCATCATTACAATACAATAACACAACAAACAGCATGTTAGCACAGACAGACATACAGGCAACACACAGCTTAGCGTTACATGCAGACATGCAGAGCAGCAAGAGACAGTAAACATAGGTAAAAAAAACAATAGTCATTATATGGGTCTTCATAAAATGTTAAAAGATACAGTCACAGGTAAGCACTATGGTCATGTGCACTCACACACAAGCCACGCAACACAAAGTTAGCCATATTGGCTGTGAGACACACTTGTTTTTCACTTGTGCAAATAACCCATTAAGGTAAAAGATCAAACAGAGAGAAAAAAAAGGTCAAAGAGTGTAGAAGTAATTAGTTAATCCACTACTTGTATCCATCCCTACACCACAGTGAGGTTTGTGTGTTATCCTGAGAGAAGTTCCTAATGTTACATAGGTTGTAAATGGTACATTGAAACTAGTAAGTTTGATCGTAAAGCTGTCAATGATTTGTTGCACCACGGGGACATATGGTTCATCTTTGCTGCTATGGCATAAAGTCCATACCAACCAAAATATTGCTGCAGAAAATTACATTTTTACTTCCTGTGGCCAATCAGTAAAAAGCTCTATTCTGTCCAAAGGCCCAAATTGCGTTAATCAGCAAACAACAACAGAAAGATACATGAAGTAGGACAACGCATTATGATTAAGTGAGAATTATACAACCTTGACCTACAGCTAGTGCGGCAACAAACTGTGACATCAGCTGGTGAAACTGTCAACATCGGGTAATGTAATGGTACCTGATTATTGAGCAGATGAAACTGTAACGCTGTAACGGACACATAACGACAGCCTACACTGGCCAACTGTTCTAAATTCGTAGTCGTAAATTATAAAGTTATCTAACCCTATGTATCTGCTTGCCAGTGTGACACAGACAATATTAATATGCAATGTTATTGGTGCCTAAAGTCCAACATAAGTTAAAAATGACATTCAAAGTAGGCTGTGTTTGAAATTTACTTATAGCTGGTGCAAGCCAGTGCTGATCTTGAAGTGAGAATTTGAGCAAGACTAACTCAATTTAGTTTGAGTCCACTGTATTGGAGAAGGAGCCGAAATCTCACGGACTCAAAAAGATTTCGGGGATACTTATTGCCTGTATCTGTTGTCTGTTTCTCTTGGGCATTGGTGAAGGTTTGTAAGACATTGGTGTGTGTCTGTGAGGGCATGTGGGTGCTCACATGTGTTCTTGTGTTTACGTCTTTGTGTCTTTATACGAGTAAATGAGAAATAGGTTTTTTTGTTCATTGGATGAACTTACCCTTGAGGGGAAATTCTGGTTGATTGCAACAAGAGTCTTGTTTTCATAGTTTTGGCCATTGTATCTGTCAACAATGAAAGAACTGTGCTCATCAAACCAGTTGCTAGGATAAGGTCAGGCAGATTTTACACAAGCCAACAGTTGACTTTAACTTGATGAGAGCAATATTGATTGAGTCTATCAACTGTATTTTCTTTACCTCACAGAAAGGGAAGCTGAGGGAGTTGACATCCATCTTGGGCGGCCCCCCTGATCTGAGGCCGGAGCTGTACAACAACGACCCCTGGGTGGAATTCATCGATCTGGACATCGAGGAGCAGAGTGACAGACTCACAGACCTGGACACGGAGTGCCTCATGGAGCGCTCTTTGTCTTCTAACTGCTCCCCCCTGTCCATCGGCTTCAGAGACGACGACTCGGGCCGGGCCAGCTGCTGCGACCCAGATCTCCCCAGCGACCCTGAACCATCCCCTTTCATTCCTCTCATCCCCAATCAAATCCACAGTAAGGAACCTGCATGCCTGACACCCTGCGAGCCAAACTCCCCGGCCCAGAGCCCCACAGCTGGGGAGCCTTTTTCTGTAGCGCCAGGCAGAGAGGCAATGTACACCATGGTGAGTGAGGTGAGGTCATCAGGCAAGGTGCTGCTGTCGCCGGAAGAGCAGACTGAGGTGGAGAAACCCACTAGCAAAGACACAGAGAAAGAGAAGATGGCAGAGAAAGAGAAAGAAAAGAAAGAGTTCCAGCTCCTGGTGGTGAATCCAGAACATGGAGGTTACACCTCAGAGCTCAACGCAGGAAAAATGAGCCCAAGATCGTCCTCAGGAGACATGAGTGAACCCTGCCAGACAGGAGGAGACTCCCCTTACCACAAATCAGATCCCACCCCCTTGTCCCCTCTTTCCCCTGCACCTGTCTACACCGTGGTCGAAGGTGTTGACATGCAGAACAGCCTCTTACTTACACCAAACTCGACGCCTGCTCCCCAGCTGATAATCCCGAAAACCGTGCCGACACCAGACGGCTACCTAACCCCTGACCTTTTGGGAAGCATCACACCATAGATCAGCACTGACTCTTCACAGCTAAGACTATTCTCAAAGGCACATAAAAGCTTGAAAACAGTCTTGGAGATCGACTATTGAGGGTCCTATGATTGAGTGTTGAATATCAGGTCTCCTAAAATAGCTGTGTCTGTACTGCCACAACCTCTGACCTCCCGCTGCTCCCTCTGACAGAGCTGTAAAGCTGGAAGTTTGGTATGAGGGAGGAAGAGCACGTCAGACTTTGTTTTACCGCAGTTGTGAAAAGGGCAAAGGGAAACTTTATCATTCATTTGGAGTCGTCTTCAGTATTCACTCGCCTGTAACTCCTCTGGTTTGGTGGTCTGGTCCATCAGCTCCTGAGGAAAATCTCTGGCTCTTCAGCAGCTTCACTGTCTTCACCAACTTGTCTCTGAGTTTGTGCGTCTGCCAAAAGAGGCGTTAAAGTTCTGTAGCACTGCAGAGTTGGTGGTAATTCCCTGCAGTTTTGTCACTATGAGTAACCTCTTCGACATCACAGGTAGTCATTTCATTCAATGTTAAAATAAGAGTATTGAATTTAAATGAGAGTGCATTTAATTTACGGTCACATGCTTCATAACGGTGATTTTGTACATATCAGAAGCTTCAGGTCATGATATACTCTCGTCTTTTTATGAATCCAACATTTTTATATTTTTTTTGTAACATTCCTTTTCAGGCTTTAAGATAAAAATGGCCATGAGGAAAATGTTACTTGCCAATCAGCCTTTATTGGGGTATTGCTGCCAACATATGATTAAAATAAAGCATGAGCTGTTCGCATGTAAAAGAATCAAATGGAACATACAATAGTGTCTTATTTTTGTTCTAAATTGTGAAACATTTTCAGGGCTGACAGCCAAAATAATTTGGATTGCGAGTCAGTATTTCTTTTTGAGTGCATGGACTATTAAAGTTTGTATGCTTTAGGTTGGTTTCTGGTTGACAGTGCATATGATGCAGATTTAAAGTTGGGGGTACATGGTCATCAGTGTTGAATTTTTACGGTTATTGCATTTTAACCGTTCAGGTGTTACAAATAAACAACTTTCATACCTTTTACTTTGCCTGTGTCATTAATATCAGATAGTTTTAAACCGCAAAGATGACTGCAGTTAATTTCTGTTCAGAGTGTACAAAGAGGAATACTCATTCAGTGGTGGAGGAAGTATAGGTCTTTTTTTTTTTTAGCAGAAGTAGCAGCATTCTTTTATCCCCCTTCTTATTAACGCTCTATACCGCTGATGATAGCAATAGGCAAGTGTCTTAACATCCAAACGTTTTGGGGTGACACTCCCCTGGTCGGTCTACTGAACCAAGGCAATGACCTGTCCTGCAAAAGAGAGGTTGTATCATTTGTCAGCTGCTGTGATGCAATTTCTTTGAAATGAAATGCTAGGAAGACCAAAGACCTAGTAACTGGTTTCCAAAAAAGAGGGAGGAGGTCCTCTCAGTGGTAATAAAGGATCAGCAGACAGAAATTGTCCAGTCGGACAAATATATTTATGTCTACCTGGATAGTGAAGTAAACTGGAATGATAAAACTGATGTTTTATTGAACAGGGCTCAGTCGAGGTTATTCTTTTTCATTCTTTATTCTTACATCCTCTGACATTAGCAGAAGGTTTCTACATGTTTATCAGGGTATCTTGACTAGTGTCCTCTTCTATGCTGCGCTCTGCTGGGGAGGCAGCATCACTGCAGATAACACAAACAGGATCAATAAGATTATCAGAAAGGCTGGCTGCAGTGACTGGCCTCACTCCACTAACTTGAGGTCACTTTAGCAAAGAGAATAAGGGTCTAACTAAAACCAGATTTGTAATTTAAAAGCCATCCATTACACTATGTTTTTCATACAGACATAGAAGCTCATTCAGTGAGCAATTCAGAAGGACTTTTGTTCCAGCAGCAGCAACAGCTGAGGCCACATCTAGAAGATCATTCTGTCAGAATTGCCTTCATTTATTTGTTGCATTGTGCATTAGTATTTGTTGTGTACTGCCAGGGTACTGTGTACATTGTTGTCTGTACCAGTGGCTTCTGGTGGTAAATGGGTTTCTCCACTGGGGATTAATAAGGTTTTCTAATTTAATCTAATTGCATAGGGAAAATACTAAATTAAAAGATATGGCTTCTGTATTGGAATTTAAATAAAGTGGTTGATCATATGCATTGCATATCATTAAAAAAACTGCAGAAAAGATATATTTGGCAGATATATAGATGAGGAAAGGTTCTGTTAGAGGAGTGCATATTTACTTTGTAACACTGAGTGGAACTTGGACTGTAAATAAATTGGGCTTCTTATTTTTTTAATTGGGTGGTGAATAGACTGGGGATAGTTGTATATCAGTTGTAAATAAATTTGGGAATTTGTTGACATGAGTTAGAAGACATGTAAGAAAGGGGTAAGGACATAAGTTTTACTAATTATTTTCAGACACTGTTATTTTTGTCTTATGTCTTTTTGGGTTCGAAATAAAGTTATTCATTCAATTATTGAAGTCTGCGTAAACACACACATTTAAATAAATGGCTCTGTGAAATGCATTACATTTTGTATGTTCAAATCTATATTATTTTTTACTCTGAAATGTTAAAGAAAAGTATTAAGTGCATTAAACGGAAGTACTAAAATAGGCCATCTGAAAAATGTACATGAATATCTTAAAGACGCGCATGCGCACGTAGGCATAGCCGTTTACCAGCACGCGCATAATGTAGATTTCAAGCTAGCTTAAACAGCGGAACTTGTTAGCTAACGGTTAAAGATTTTTTCAAGCTAGTTAGTGTAACTTTAGCCTTAATTTAACCGAAGCAGTAACACGAAATTATTACCTTTTACTACAGTCGTTGCTCTTTCTCAGACAAGTAAAATGATAAAGTTAAACTGTGTTAATCTTGACAGGTTTATGTCGGAGTTTACTCAACTAGAACAGGTAACATCATCGTTAGCTAGCTATGCTAACTCACTCTCGCTAGTTATGGATGCCTTTTTGTCTGTTTGTTAGACTAAGGAGTTAAGAGACACTGAACTAAAACTTAAACCATACTATCTGGGATGTTTTAATATATACCCCGCAATTACAGCGCCCATTAGTTACTGTTGTCTGGAGTGAACAGCATCTCCACCTGTCTTTATGAAACAGAAAATTACAGGGCTTACTGGCAAAAACAGCATGTTGGAGATCATGCTGGAGGATGCTCATAGACTCCTGAAATTCTCCCAGACCAAGGAGAAAAGTCTGATTGAGGGTGAGCTTTTGTTCTTTCATCTGAGAACTGGGGGTTTATATTAATTTCACGTTTTAATTGCAGTGTTTTTAGGAGCCTTGTGGCAGTTGATTTGGTGTGTATATGTCGCCTCCTGCTGGTGATTTTGCTAAACAACACGTTGACCTGGCATCTACAGTTCACGGTCCAGGAAATATCCTGCATTTGTTCAAATGTACAGAGGAGCTGATGTATGAGAGAGAGTATAATTTCTAATACATTAAAAGGCAGGTGAGATTCATAGCCACAGAGAGTATTCTTTCGACCTACCTGTTGCAGAGAGAGACAGTCTTCTCGTCTCAGTGAACAGACTGCAGCAGACTCTGCAGGAGCAGTGCAACCTCAGAGGTAAAGGCAAATAACCCACGAGACACACATTTAAAAACATACGCTAATGCACCTAGATAATTGCAATACTCTAATCGGTCTTAAGCAGGGAAATAAATATGCATGGAGCCAATCCTAAGCACTCATGTAGCACAGGATTAAGTCAAAGAAGAATAATGTGGTCCACGACAAATAAATGGTCTTCCAGTTCTAGATTTATAAGCGTTGCTATTGTTGTTTTTAATGTTGCCTTGAAGTGGAAAAGGTCTTATTTTCGGTGTGATAACCATTTAATATCCAAAATGTAAATAACCCTATAAATATACTAATTCACTTAATTATGTATAAAGGGATTTGCGTCCTGTGACTGTTCTGAAACTGTTTGTTGTAGTGGAGAATGAGAGACTGAAGAACGACATGGCGGACCTGAAACAACAGAATGAAAGAACAGCAGAGGTAAAATTTTGAACACTGGTAGAATTTATCATTATGTAAATTGAACACAGCAGTGAATCAGGAAGTTTAATTGAAAGGTGAATGTTTCCATTTCTGTATAGCTGGTCTGTGGACACATTACTGTTCTCTGTATGTTTTTGATATGAATTATAGACATTAATTTATCTTTGTAGGCTGTACACAATGGTGTCATTTCCTCAGGGTCTGTTATAGTGTTCAGTTGGTTTAGTCATCATTATTTTTCTAAACTTTGTCTAAATACTGTCCTGCTCCCAAAATCCAGATAAGAGAAGCTCTAAAATTGATTTTTTTTTAAATGTGTTCAGTTGAGTTGCCTTCAATTATTACTGTGCGCTGACAGAAATATTAAGCTTTGTGATTTCTGTAGTCACTGTGAAGGCCATACAATAATTCACCCTTCGCTCTATATTTGGAGAAGAAATCTATGTAAAATGTACGGGTTTTTTTTTCTGCCTCGTAACTCCAGCTACTGAATTACATTTCAGTTTGACATCATAATAATAATTTTGATTCTCTCCATAACTATATCTTCCTACTAAAGCTTCTTGGTGCCTTTCAAAACCTTAAATCTAGGTAGCAATTCCAAACGTTTGGTTGTAAATGATTTCAGCTAGATATATGTTCTCATCAGGATGGAGCGGCTGAGCTTCAGCAGCTCATCAGTGAGATGGCAGCAGAAAGAGAGAGACACAAGAGGGAGCTAGAGACTGTCAGGCAGCAGTGCAGGAGCGTGGTGGAGGATGTCCACAGGAAGGGTTTCATTCAGTGTAAGGCCAAATAACACTAAATACTCCTCACAATGCATCCATGCTGCTTCTTTGCTACTTTTGAGGGTTTGCATTCTATAATGTTTTTTATGTCATGTTTAAGTCTTTCATGCTTATGTCGTATGTTTTTATTGTGTCCTGCTTGTGGATGGATGACAGATTGTGAGCTGGAGAAGCAAGACAAATTTCTGTGCAAACAGACAATAAAGTATTATCTTATCTTATCTCTTACACTTAGGCAGTGACGGTGTTGATGTTATAATGTTTCAGAGAGTACTTTGTTAAACATGCTCAATATAACCTCCCTACAGCCTTAAAGTCCTCATACAAGACATAGAAAGCGGATCAGATATATTCTTAAATTTATATTTAACACTTGTGGTTGCAATGTAAGTGTGAAGCATTTCCCACTTCATTTTCCTGTGAAACATTAAATGTGAGAGTTGCATAGCAACAGTAACAATGATATCAGCCCACAGCACAGGAGAAGAAATTAAATGTGTATAGTGTGTAAGTAATGTGTGTGTGTGTCTGGGGCCTGCTGTTTTATCTCCTGACAGTGGAAGCTAAAGATGCTGAAGTAAAGAACCTGTTGGAGAAAAAAGATCTGGATCTGGAGGAGCTGAAGAAGAAGCTGAAGGACCAGGAGAGGGAGAGGCAGAGTGAGCTCCTCAAGCTACAGATGGAAGTAAATTGAAAGCTATACTTCATGTTGAATAGTGTCGCTGGGGTTAATTTGTCATTAAACATGTTCAAAGTCACAAGAATTTACTTTTTCTTCCTAACAAGTGTTTGATACAAAGGAATAGACTAATATTGATTTATTGATATTTATCAGTTGATATGAAGCTCCTGTCAATCAATAATAACTGTAAATTACCTGTCCTAACCAGTTTCAGCTTTTCTATAAGCTTGTCTGTGTTTTGCTTTGTACGTTTTGGCAGTTTGGTGCAAAGTTAGCCAGAGTTCAGAGCACAGCAGCTCAGTGGAGTCAGCAGCAGCAGCAGCAACAACAACATGGTTCCAACCTTCCACAGAGTGTCTTCAAGAGGGTGAGCAGCCCACACAGTACCTTTTTTAACATAGTTTTTCATACAGTTTGTAGGAGTGAGGGGAGAACTGTAGGTATAAGTGATTATGATGTTTGATCCTGCAAGACGCTTCAAGTGTCTGTCTTCATATTTTCTTTTTTTACATCATCACCATAAAAAAAAGATCCTTGAACAAAATCCTCAGTTTCAATAAAGTGATTCATTGGACTAAATAGGTTCGTCCTCTTTTAAATTGAATCAACTTTCTTTCATGAATAAATGTAATTTATGGTGCTGTGATATTGCGACTAGACCGCCCCATTAATACAGGTATGTGCCTCCCTTTGGGTGCCACAGGAAGGAAAACAGTTTTTGACTGCAGTGAAAATTCTGCTTTTGAATGGCTTAATGCCAGTGAGTCTGGATTGAAGCCGAATATTGTTAAATAAAAATTACTGCATGCATATTTTTCAAGAAATTGACTTTTGGACTTAACGGGATGGTGCACCCAAAAATGAAAATTCAGCCATTATCTACTCACCCATATGCCGAGGGAGGCTCAGGTGAAGTTTAAGAGTCCTCACAACACTTGTGGAGATCCAACGGGGGAGTGGGTAGCAGCACAACTGCACACCTAATGGAGGCTTACGGTACCCCAGATTAAAATGTCCAAGAACACATAATTGAAAACACAGAATATCTCCATACTGCTCGTCCGTAGTGATCCAAGTGTCCTGAAGCCCCGACATAAAAAGTTGTTTGGAAAAACGTCATGTGAACTCTGTTTTTAGCCTCATTGTAGCCTGCAGCTCTAACTACCTCTCAGTGCACCGCGTTCACGTGTGTGCACTTGCGCAAGACTGTGAGACATGGGCATTGCCTTTGGACGAGCAGTATGGAGATATTTTGTGGTTTCATTATGTGTTCTTGGACGTTTTAATCTGGGTCGCCGTCAGCCATTAGGTGTGCAGTTGTGCTGCTACCCAATCTCCCCTTGGATCTCCGCAAGTGTTGTGAGGTCTCTGAAACTTCACCAGAGCCTCCCTCGGCATGAGGATGAGTAGATAATGGCTGATTTTTAATTTTTGGGTGCATGATCCCTTTAACCACGCTCTGAAGTTATTGGAAATGGTTGAATTACACAATTCGGAAACAATCTTACGCAGCCACCACTGGAATCCAATTCTACAAATAATATAATATTTGTGTATCCTAATCTTTATCTGCAGCTGTGCTGAATGATGATTTAAAATTGAGTGTCGACGTTATGACCGAAGCTTCTGTGCCTCTAACTGGAGTCGTATGCTTTCAACATGAAGTCAACTGTGGAGGCTGAAAAGCTTGCTGGCAAGATCAGTGATGACGACAAGCACTAGTCTACAAATTTCATTAGATTTGACCTGGCTGTCTCATCCTGTTAGTCCCCACCTTCAGAGTGACATCAGGCTGCTTTCCAGCATGCCCCAGTTGCTTTGTCTGAAGGACAAATGTCTGGAAAACAAAGCCTGAAAGTGCATTAAGACCTGATTTTCATCTGGTGTTTCTCTCACAGATTTGACCTCTGCAGCATTTGATTATGTTTATTTACTCCAAACAGCCAATATGCTGACTGTGTGTGCATTACTAGCCAACTACAGCTCATGTCTGTGCAGAGTTTTTGATGCACTGTCCTTGGTCACCCTGATATGTGCAACACATTTATTGTTCAAACCAGTGCAAGTGTATGGGTCTACGTTGACTCAGCAATCAAACACTTCCTTTGGAGAGGTGGTCATCGCTTATGGCAGCCACTCTCCAACAAGGGCAGAACATGGTTGTAACTTACCACTCATTATACGCTGGGTGCTGCGTCTGCAGGAGTCATCTTTACTCTGTGGGGTGCCCCAAAGCATGTCTTGTCAGATCAGGGACCTCAGTTCACGTCTGAAGTTTTCAGTGAGCTCTGTCATAGCTGGAGAGTTACCCAGAAACTCACCGCTGTCTATCATCCACAGACTTACATGTCTGAGTGTATTAACTGCTCTCTAAAAGGCATGACAGCTTATTATGTTACTGGATTTGCAATTTGCCCTGAGCCCTGCGCTCAGTGAAGCCACTGGCTTTGCCCCAGTGGAGCTGCTGCTTACAGGGTCTTTGAAGGGACCGTTTGCCAGGAAGCTTGAGCTGTCTTCCCAGGTCCCATGTGCTCTTGAAAAATGTCCAAGCTCTTGTAGAGTCAAACCTGGAAAAGGCAAAAAGGAAACAGGCTCATACTTAGAACAAAAAAAGGCTAAATGTTAGATACAAAGATAGAGATATGGTGTGGTTGAAAGCTCATCCCCTGTCCCTCATTATTTTATACTTGCTGCTTAATTCCCATTTTTGCTGGATGTCACAGTTCCCCTGAGTTGATTAGAGGGTAATTCAGATCACCTGTTGTGCAGAGTGTGGGTACTGACTCCTGATTAAGAATGGAGAGCAGCTTGGTGCATTGTTTCTCTGGGCCAATCAGGGTGTGACAACACCTTTTCTGAGGACTTAAGAGAGGGGAGAAAAGGCACACTCAGGGCATTCTGATCCTTCTTTAACAAAATGCAGCCCTGGTGTTAGCAAATATCATCAGCCACAAACTCTGGTCTCTAGGTCCTGAATTCTGTGCTGTCTATTGCTGTGTAGTTTAAGGGTGATTGAAAACCTAAGTGGAGGGAATATTAAAGAACCCCCTCACACTAGGTCACCTGCATCATCAGGCTGTGCTTTGTGTTTTCATGCAAGAGTTCAGCTTGCCAAACTATCACCTAATACTGCAGGCTTCATATAGTGATTTTATTTATTGGTTTATTTCATCGAGACCCAATATAACCCCTACCCCCATATATAAATGTCTTTATTATTAGCAATGAGAATCATGAGACTTGTTTTTACAAGTGAATATTTTTCATTAAGTGGTTAGGAACTGGTTCTTACACCTCTTTCCAACCAGCTGGAATCTGGTTGATCAGTACCACCACACATCTGTGAAGTGTGCACACAAAACAGTTTTTCCTTTCATAAAACCAAGGAAAAGAACAAGGTATTTTACTGAAATTGATGTATTTTCAACTCATGTAGACATAATTTTGACTCAGGTTGCACTGCCCAGAGTAAATATACGACTGATTGCATCCACTTTGGTCTTTCAGGGTTCCTACGCAGTATAGAAAAGTATGAAAGTTGATTTTAGTAACTTCTAGGTCTGGATGAGTATGGAAAAAAGATGCATGTTTGATAATCACTGCACAAGTTGTGTTAGAGTTTGTAAACGGTTGATAAAAGGTTTACCACTGTGTGGCCAAAGCGAGCTTGATGTTGTTGAAAGCAAGGCAAGAAGTATGGTGTGTGACTCAACACACACTCCTATGCAGAGCTGCAGCTACGACTGTACATCACAGCCTGAAAAACAAGTGCCTTCTTAGTGAATGCTCATCTGCAACCAGATAAGTTTGAAAGAAAATGTGGCATTATCTTTAATATCCTAAGTACATAGCATCTCAAATAACCAATATATATTTTCTGCATAAGAAAACCTGTATGGCTGCGTTAATGGTTGTTTCCAGGGACACTGTGAATAAACAAGGCTGCACAGGCTCGTCAAAATTCAATTATTTTACTTTTTTCAATTAATTTTGGTTCTTATTTATAAAAGACAAAAAAATCTCTATGTTAAAAAAATGTGAGTATGGGTAGCACTGTTTAGTTTACTTCCTCTTGGGGCAGAGATGTTTGACAACGGAGTGTTGTCAAACTTTCTGCGTAGGAGACTGAACTGAACAGCCACAGTTGTCCAAGGGCTCGCTTGAACATCCCAGATATAAAGCCTGGTTGGCTAAGGATTCTAAATGGGAAAGAAAAGCTTGATACAACCTTTGCAAAAATTAGTGAGACATCTCCAACATGTGCAAAGTCACTTCCTCTTTGCTCGGCCCAACCCAACATAAAAAGTCAACTGCAATGGTGTCAAGTGTAGAATTTTGAAATGGGAAACTGTTTAGAAATGGTTGTCTTTGAATAGGCATTAAATAAACAATTGCACCACTTCTTAATATCACCTTGCGTTCAGTGGAACACAGATTCTCTGTGTGTGTTCTGTTGTCAGCAGCTATGTCTCATCACATCAACATTCTCTTGATCCAACTTCTCAAATATGAGAACTGCTTTTCTCAGTTTAATGTCATTGTGAATTTAATAGCATTTTGAAAGTCACCTTGGGATCTGGGAAATTGTGATGTGCATTTTGAACACTAAATTAATTAAGAAAATAATCATTTCAGAAATCATAATATGATAATGAAAACATTAGATAGTTCCAGCTCCAGAACAAATTTGATGAGCAGTCCCGAAATATAAACACCACACACCACAGTCCTTTACCTGGTACAGCCATTCACAAGAGTCACTGAATAATAGATTTAGAATTCGTGGGTGTTGTTTTTGTAGGTCATCCACTGTTAGCTGTGTGGTTCTGTTCTGAGAAATGGGTTGCATGTCTTGTTTGTAATGCCTCTCTTTAGCATAGTGTGTGTGGATTAACTGTGTGTGTCCTCAGAAGCTGCAGTTCTTCCAGGAGGAAAAGAACAAGGAGATTGTGGCTCTGCGTCAGAGAATCAAAGAGCTGGAAGAGAACCAGCGAGCCAGTGGCTTGAGTGACAGCCGTCTGAAGAGGAGAAAGATGTAGTTTGGTCAGAGGCTAAAGAGCTGTTGACCTGTCGGCTCTGCAGGTGCATCAATCTCCCCACTTCTCAGGGGGGCTTGTTTTTTACGTATTTATTTAATTTCATTTGGCTCGATTTGTATTTCAGTTTCGTTTCAAAGCAAAATTCAGTTGTTTCTCAGCGCTGTTGACTTATTTTACAGATCACTTCATTGACCACACTGCTTCTCTTGCACTGTCATACTTCAGCTCTGCAGATTCACCGTGCTGCTTGCAGGTGACCAGAGTACAGAGAGCACATGTAAACACAGGCCATACTCCTGTCTAAGGCTTTAATCCAATCAGACGCCTGCATGGGCGGGCAGGAGGCACTGAAGAAGGAGGGGTGCACCTCGTGAATCAGATAGCTGGCAGGCCAATCTCATTCAGGGAGTTAAACCTGTTTATCTCTGTTCATTCAAAGAAAACAAACCATTTAACTCCCATTCATTTATCCTGGTTATGTCAGATTCATTTAATTCAAACTTTCTGAAAAAGTAGAGCTCTTGATCTTTATTTCCTGTAAATTGTGTTTAATGATTTTCCATTGTGATGTTTAGGAAAGTAAAGGTCTGTAAATATCTGCTTTTCTCAATAGCCTAAAACTTTTACATCTACCCGAATAGTTTATTAAAAATCAGCTTCTTTATATGCGTCAGCTTTTGATTTTTAACATGAGAGGGAAGTGTTCAGTGAGATCATTCATAGTAATGCAGGTATCCTGGATTTGAAGTCTTCCTGAGCATGACTCTGTCTCTTGAAAGATGTTGGACTTTCCACATCCCAGCCTGCACTCATTGGAGCCAAACTGACACTGGAGAAATTTGATAATCAGAAAATATGATCTGAACAATACCTTGGCTGATATTTGCTTATAATTCTGGTAATTGAAAAATTGAGAGCAGAAATTAAAGATGAAGGGGCAGAATCTATTCATATTTGAAATTCATCTCTAAAGCATATATGCCAAATTGTGACGAGTGCAGTTTCCCAAATCAACCCTGTTGCCAGAAAGTGTTTGCATTGTACATTTGTGTAAACCATGGATATGTCACATTTATACGTTAGTACATTGTGGATTTGTAGAAACTCAAAATTTCAACACCGCTGTGGTTAATGCGTGGCTAGATTTATGCACAAAAAAAACACTTGTTTATAATAACATACAGCTACTTTTCGTGGCACAATCACATCAGAAATCTCAACCATGGCATTATAAAAACAACTGCTTTTCCTTGCAGTCGTCCAGAAGGAAATGCAGCAATGTCTCAGCAAAAACAACTGCTGTTCATGGTGTAAAAATAGCGGTTGATCACCAAAAACCCTCCACATTATGTGTCTAAAATGCCCCTGGAAAAAACAGTTTTGTTTGTTGGTCTTGTGCAGTGGTTTGCAACTTGGTAGGCATCTTGCTTAGGTGACTCACCATCCACTGTCCCCTTCACCTCCAGATGACAAAGTCAGCTCACATCATATCATTGGATTTAAAGTTAAGTAGTATATGAGACTGAAACATGCAACATACTTGTGGTTTGCAGAAACGTTCAATGCAAACATTTTTCTTATGGCTTTTTCTTTTGACCAAAACATGTACTGAGCGGGACTTTTTACAGTTGAAAAACAACAAGCTAAACGCTGCACCAGTTGTGCTGTAATGCTAAGCTAAACTTGTATTATTTAAAAGAAAGCAGATTTGAATGCGTTCTTTAACTTTCCTGATGTCCTGACTTGTTTCTCCCAGCTGCCCCTCCACTGTCCCTCACAGGGACAACACACCTGTACAAAGATGCAGTGCCTGGTGAAGTGTTGACCTCATGCTTTGTAATCTCTTTATCTGTGCTGCTCAGCCACCGTCTAAAGGGGACAGAGAGCTAATCCTTATGGGAACATTGGGTAACACCGTTGCATAACATTTCATCTTCACAAAAGCTTAGAGATCAACCTTGGCTGCATAACACGGCCATGTGTCACACAGGTGGGCTTTGCTACACATGCAAACCAAACTGCTTGTATATACTGTGGATACAATATTTGTGCACATTTGTCGTGCGTTGCGTCCTTCTGGCCTCATTTTTGCTGCCCCGAACTGGTGTTAGCCGTTTGAAGGGATTGGCACAGTCCTAAATTGAAGCAGGATTAGAGTTCATGACACCACCTTGATCCTTGTTCAGTGAGGAGGAGACGATGAAGATAGGCAGAGGTGAGGGGTGTGGCCAGGGAAGCTCTGACTGTCTGTCCACTTGACAGACGCGCCCCCCCCCCCCCCCCCCCCCTCCTCCTGTGCTCTCAGCAATCAGCGTACAGTAGTCTGTTGGAGAGGGCAGATACGGAGACGATGACTGCACCGTGCTGCTCGGTTTATTGGGACCGCCTGCAATGATCTTGGCACAAACTGTCAGACTTCAGCATGTAAGTGAAGAAAATTCATTTTTCTGGGTGCTGCTGGGCCAAAAGAACAACTTTGTTATATTGCTGCATGCATTGGATTCTACAGCAATGTTTTGATGCAGTGCAGCAATTTGAAAACCTGTATTCTGGATCTCTTTAAGCTTTTGCATCCATTTAAGGGGTTGCAAGTGTCTAGTCTATAGTGCAGAGTGTCTGCTGGTCCTTAAAAGTCTTAAAATTACTTAGATATATAAAAAGTAGCTCTTCCAAGTCATTACAGAGTCTTAGATTTTAATTTGTGAGGTCTTAATTGCCACAAACATTTTATTTTTAATGTCATTTATCCATCTTAATTTATGTTTGTGAAAATGAGTCGTAGTCTTCAAGTCCTTATTCCTGGTGTTACAAATCTGCAAACCAACCACTGACCCTAATACTGTCCTTTCCTTTTGTGCTTGCACTTACCTGTTGCAGAATATAGATTGACCTAACTCACTCGAATAACCATAAGAACTACCAATGCACAGGACCACGTATATGATACTTTATTTACTTCATAATTACCTGCATTGCTCGAAGAAGTAAAAGATCATCCAAGAATCAGACCTAAATTTGGTTAAAGATCATCTTCAAAAGCATTTAATTTGACTGAATAATTTGTATTTAATGGTGTAGTCTTAAAATGTTATGTGATATGCTTCTATTTAAGCACTAGAAGAAGCAAGTGTAGAATATTTGTGATGTTAAAGGAAAATTAAAGGGAAATGTGATTGCATTCACTCTTTAAAATGTTAGATATTCTTAATTAAGGGTGACATGGAGCACATAACTCAATCTCAAACACTTGCTTCCTGATTAAGACTTAAAACACAATTTCTACCTGAACATTTACTGTTAATGTTTAGATGAGAGTGAAGCAACTATGCTGTTTTTTATCATCCTATCAGTTATTTTAGACAAAAAACAAACCACTGTGTGTTCAGACCAGGAGCTTGTAAAGACTTAACGACATCATTGTGTTTTTCAAGATGACCACATCTCCAGCCTGCTGCAGAAATGCCTGGAGGCCTATACCAGGTGACAACCAGGCGCCACCACAGTGTCTACAGCCTGACAGACAGCTCTGAGGTCGGCCCAGATGATGACATCGACGCCCCGCTGCGCCTCACCCCCCTGCAGAAGCTCACCACCGACATGTGCAAGGATGAGAAGACCATCAAGGACTTGATGATAGGCCGCAGGGTGGGCTTCTACAAGGTCCGCGGGGAGATCGGCTCTGGGACCTTCTCGAGAGTCAAACTGGCTTTCCATGCTCTGACTAAAGGTAGGTGTACATGCTGTTGGACCCTTAGCCTGGGATCCTTCCACTCATCCATGCACCTTAAGTGTTTAGCCCCTCTATATACAAAATAAGACAGTCTCAGAACCTTGTGAATATCTTATATCTTGGTAAAATGATCAGCAGTGGAGCGTGGTCATACACAGTTAAACTGGATGCAGTCTGTTGTTAAACAACATGGGAAAGAAGAAAGAGATGGACACCTGCACACCTTCTGTTAGTAGTGTTCTGTACAGGCCTAAAGGTAACACCCACACATCAGCTTCCAAGACTTATGCAACGCTCAGCTACACACACTCTTCCTCACCAGGCATTGAATGTGCCAGACAGTTGGCACAGCGACAAACAGAAATGTCTTATATATTTCCCTTGGAAATAACCCAAACCCTAAGCTTAACATAGCGAAAGAGGCCGAACCCGACTCCAAACTTGATACTCGGGTCGGGTAGCAGAACTCTAGTCCTCTGTAAAAACACAGCTTCTGTTTTCATTATTGGTTAATCTACCAGTACTTTTTCGTAGTAGTTTAGTCCAGGGATGCACTGGGAATAAAAAATAGCTCTGGTATTTTTGACTCATTTATAATTCTTCTAGGATCTGAGGACATTTGGAGCTTAGTCTCAGACTCTGTCAGGGGGTCCAAGGGATCCTCCCCTGGCATTTTTTATGCTTTCCTATGCACTCTGGCACCTTACTTACAAGCACAAAAGTACAAGTACAAAACAATGTTACAGTGAATAAGAAAGTGGTCAGCGGGCCACCCAGCACCCCATCTGTGTTCTTGTTGACACTCAGACTGTTGCTTCCACTGTCCTCCTTGTAGACAAAGTGGCCCTGAAGATACTGGACAAGACCAGGTTGGACAGTCACGCCCAGCGTCTGCTCTCCAGAGAGATCAGCAACATGGAGTGCCTGCAGCACCCAAACGTGGTGTGTCTGTACGAGGTGGTGGACACGCCGAGCCGCCTCTACCTGGTGCTGGAGTACGCAGGAGGAGGAGACCTCCACAACAGGATCTGCACCGAGGGGAAACTGTCAGACAACACCAGCAAGATCACCTTCGCCCAGATCCTGTCTGCCATCAAATATATGGTGAGTGTAATTAAAACATAACTGAGCTCAAATTCTGTTTGTTTTTCCCCATCATGCAGTTGTGATAATTTATTCTATTAGGTCAAGGGCTGAACAGCAATATGGCACAATATTTGTTAAAGGGCATGTGTTTCAAAATACAACTTTGAAATAAATAAAGAGTCTTACAGAAAATCTGTAATGTCAGATCAGTGTGATATTAAGAAATATATGTGTTTTGTTTTGCAGCACAACCTCAACATCATCCACCGAGACCTGAAGGCCGAGAATGTCCTGTTCACCAGCAGCGGCAGTGTGAAGGTGGCAGATTTTGGATTCAGCACGCGGATTTCAAACCGCAACCTCGCTCTCGACACCTTCTGCGGCTCGCCACCCTACGCCGCCCCGGAGCTCTTCAGGGATGAGTGCTACATCGGGCCCCCAGTGGACGTGTGGGCCATGGGGGTCCTGCTCTTCTTCATGGTGACCGGCACCATGCCGTTTCGCGCCGAGACCATGGGGAAGCTGCGGCGCTGCATCATCGAAGGCATCTACACCATCCCTCCCTGGGTGCCCGGCCCCTGCCAGAGGCTCATCAAGGGCATCCTGAAGGGGGTCGCCGCCGAGCGCTACGCCGTCGACCAGATGCTCGGCTGCGATTGGCTCCTACCTGTGGAGTTCCCCTGGTCGTTGGTGCCTCCCGAGCCAACGAGCTCTCTGCAGAACCTGCTGGATTCGGAGCGCAGAGACCTGGAGGAGCAGGTCGAGGAGGAGGTCAGGAGCTCGATGGAGGAGCTCGGCTTCACCCGGGAGCACCTGAACAACAACCAGATCAAAGACAGTCGCAACCCGGTCACCGGGGTTTATCGGATCCTGCTGCACCGAGCCCAGAAAAGGAGGGGCTGCGACAGTCCCCCAGTCGTCAGGGGGATGGTGAGGGACCCCAAGAGGGAGGGGCTTCGAGCCTACAGGGGCCTCAGACACACATCCAAATTATGCGTGCTCTCATAACAGACTGGTAGGGATGCTTCAGAACAGTTTTTATACTTCTTCTTTTATACAAACATGAAATTAGAAGCTATAGTGATTTTTTTTTTTTTTTTTTTTACATTATGGGACGGTGACTTGTAGTTTTTGATAAATGTGTTTCATTTGCTCCAATGCAGCTTTATGGGATAGCCTAAAGTATGAGTTAAAGTGCCTGGTGAAATTAAACAGAATTATATCTAACTAAAGGGTGACTTTCCCTTTCAAATAGTTTGATTTGAATGATTTTTAGAGGCCTGCAGAGGTGAAGATATCCAGTATGTTTAAGAAGGCAGCAAAACTTGGAGATTTATTTAAGAAAAACAAACATAACCTCATAACTTTTCATGGGACCCCTCCAGTTTTTAGAATTGTCACAGCTGCTCTTAAAATTCAGAGCCAAACAGCCCAAAAGCATTTAGTGCATTGATAAATGACTCATTTTGTATTTGTTTTTTTGTGCACCTCACTGTAGCTTTTCAGTCTTGTGGGTGCACACAGTGGGTTTATTAAATATTATAGTATGTTTTTTAAAGGAAGATGGAGAAGCTTACACCCACTTAAACAAATCCTGTATCTTAAAGACTCCTATTGTTAATGAAAAACTAAATAAAGTGGTGAAAAAAAAAACTAATGCGTCACTCACTGTTTGGAGCAGGTGGCTGCACGCTGCACCCAAACAGAGCCGAGCTCGCGTCTCTGCGGCTTGTTTACCAAAGTTTCACCAAGTGCCTGCGAGTAAATAATAGTACCGACAGCAGCTGGCAGGACACCAGATGATACTCGGGACCCCTCTCCACCTCCACAACCGGTCCAAACCAGCCAAAACCCAACCCCTCTGCCTGCCCCCTCTGGCACTGCAAAAACTCACTAACCCCACCGGCTCCGCCCAGCCCTGCCCCTGCCCGACCCCCACCTGCAGGAAGCGGCAGATGGCGCGGCGTGGCTGCGGAGACATCTGCGGGGCGAACAATAGGAGCTCTGTGCGGACCGCTGGAGCTGACAGGCCCCGGGAGCTGCGCTATTGTGCGCGGCGCCATACACATGCAGATGAGGTCTGCTGGAGGAGGGACAGCAGCCAGCAGATGACAGGCCTTAGCGTCTTCCATGCAAATCTGCTGAGTTTGAAACTTTTGTTAGTTGCGTAACTGCCCCTACCCTCCCTTCTCCCTGACCCATCACCACCTCCTGCTCCTCCACCTCCACCCAAACACTTGACACACAATGCAAGCATGAGGTTTGCAGAGAAAGTGAAAACACATCACACCACTGATATTACTTCTGTGTTTTTTATTTCACATTTTCCACTTCAAACAATTTCTGACGTGAAACTGTTAGAAAATTATACATTAGTTTGTATTAAACATTGTTCCAACAGAATCAGACAAATCTTTTCATTTTTTTTAACATCACTGTCTTGAGCACATAATTAAATGTTTATAAGACAATCTTACAAATTCTCATTATTTTTTAACATTAAATTAATTCAGCTATTCTCTAAAGTGAAACCTTTAGAGAATAAACTTGTTTTTCTTTATTATTTTTTTTATGTTTTAGAATATATTTTTTGTCATTGTTAAATTTCTAAAGTGAAACCTTTAGAGAATTAAGACAATTCTGGAAAGTGGGAAACATTTCCGCTGATTGCAACTGTTGTCATGTTGCTCAGCAAAGAGGACGTCTTCAAAAAGTCCCTTTTCAAAAACGCCTCTTCCTCAGCACCGCTTCTTCTCCTGCTGCGCGTGCTTTCAACGTGCGACGTTGGCTCTGTGGCACAACTCGCATCTCCTTCCTCTCCAAACCTCATCCGCACAAAGAATGAGGGTCGATGCGTCGCTCTTGTGGCATACCCGACCTCATTCACATAAAGAATGAGAGTCATCTTGGCATGGACGGGACAAGAGGCGACGGTTCACGGGGAGGCCCCTCGGGCCGGCGCCGTGCTGCCTGGACGGGAATCCTCCTCAGGAGTGTCCAGGGATGAGCAGAAACAGGCTCATCCTTTTCATCAGGATGAGTATTTCCAGGTAAGAAGCTTCACAGCTTTTGAGCAAGAGAGGAGCCGAGGCCCAGATCAACGCTCGGGGAGGCTGATCTCAGGAACCCAGTCGTTCAGACGGCGGCTCTCCTCACAGAACAGGTGCAGCTTTTCCAGAGCAGGGTCCTCCCAAGACCCATCAGCTGGGTTCTGTTCAAACAGGAAGAGGAAACAGAGTTTAGCCACGTGTGTCTCTCAACAAAGCATCTCATATACACTTCAGGTATGATTCAGACTCATATTATTGAGCTCTACATACCGTGATGAGGACACAGTGGGCATCTTCAAGCTGCTCCGCCTTGTCACCAACAATCTCAGCCAGACGCTGCATGTCGCTCACTCTGACGATGCTGATGTCGTTGTCGAAGCAGAAGGACTGGATGAGGGTGAAGTGGATCTGCAGAGCGATGTCACACTCAAACTCCTCATCCATGGCCAGGACGCAGAAGGACACACTGTCCGGGTCACTGTGGAAACAAAACAAAAGAGCGCATGAGATTCCATCCAATAATCTGCCTGATATAACTAATGAAAATGTAGTTAGCTGTAAATCTGCAACAGAGAGTCTCATACTTACAGATTCATAACTTTGGCGCACTCGTAGACGCCAACGGTGAGGGAGTCGTTGTCCTTAGCGGACACCAGGACCTCCTCCAGGGCTTGGCCGGTGCACTGAGCACGCTCGGTGGGTTTCTGGATCAGAACTTCCTCAAGAGTCATGATGAAGATGATGAAGATATTCCGCACAGGGAGATCTTTAGAGTTTGGTCAGAGAGTAAAATCCGAAAGGGAGTAGAGTGCTTTCAGTCCTGCAGCCTCCCTCTTTTATACTCTGCAGCTCGTGCGGCGCAGTGAAAGCGCTGCGCCCTGATTGGCCGCAGCTGAATGGTGTATTGGTATGATAATGCTATTGTCACACTCCCGGCTCGTGGCAGATTGATGGGGGTCATGGAGCCACGCACGCTCCCCCTCTGAGCGCAGCAGCCTGCAGACTGAAACTAAAAATAGCCTCATTTTAAAAAAAAAAGTTTGATTACTGTGCAGCACTTTTGTGCAAATGAGGGAAACACAGCCGGTGTTATTTAAATGCAGAGATTCATGAGGAGCATCACTGCACCTTTATATGTATTCATAAGAACTCTGGAAACGTGCAGAATCTTTAAGTGTTCCTTTTTGGAGGCGCTAAAACGACTTACAGTTAAGTTTGCGCACCACGAGCAATCTTCAAAACATTAAATATGAGCTCCAACAAAAAGAAAACTTTCAAAACAGTTTCTTGGATTTTAGTTTTTGGTGCCAGTATTTCAGCAGCAACACGGAGAAAGTGTGAAGCGCCCCTCCCCCCGCTGCAGCAGAGAGAAAGGGCAGGTGGATGATGCCATCTGTGGACTAGAGGCTGGCCATAAAACGGCCCCATTGTGCGCACAGAAGCCCTCTATTATCACGGTCCCGCATACAAATGCAAATGACCAGCGCGTGCCAGAACGCTGTGCATGCTGCGCAGTCTGCGCTGCTGGCCCATGCTGACCACGTGGCTATCAGCTGTCCAGAAAATCCTTGCTCGCTTTTTTATTTATTTACTCTGGGGAGTTCAGGGCCCACACGGACTGAATTCTAAAGGAGAACTTGTGAAGTTTATTGCACTTTGGTTTTTGGGGCTTGAATCCAGCAAATGTCGTCATTTGTGGTTTTATTTCAGCTGTTTCTGACAGCTTTTTGTTGGTTTTCATCACTTTTACGCACGGCGAAACTTTTACGCACGACTCTGTTTGATTATATTTAGTATTTGGTGCGTGGGTCCACTGAATGTATTTATCTGTGCGTCTAAATAAACTTGTTTTTGAAAGCCAACTATCACTTTTACGCACGACGAAACTTTTACGCACAACTCTACAAGGTTATATTAAGTATTTGGTGCGTGGGTCTACTAAATGTACTTATCTGTGCTTTTGAATAAACTTGTTTCTGACAACCATCTACTAATTCACGCTCACTTTTACGCACTGCTAAACTTTTACGCACGGCTCTAAGTCATCTGCCCCAGTTTCTCCCCAACAGCTCGTGCTTATCTGGCTCTTTTTTTCTGCATAATAATTCAAAACACATCTTGCATCGGGTCAGGCCTGCTGCCACTGCTGCGTAAATAGAAAAGGGGGGCTGGAGTGGAGAGGCTGTGCAGGAGACACAGGTTGGCGGTGATTGATTCAGCGCTATTGTTCTGCGGAAAGCAGAGCGGCAGATGGAGAACTGTCGCTATGACGGGACCCCCCCCCCTCCCTCTCTCCTAAACCCAGGTCACCCAGGGCGCGCCTATCTTTTGTCTGCAAGTCTCCACATTCGCCAGCCTGTTGTCTGAGTTTTGATTAAATTTGAATGCCAAAAGAGAAGAGCTTATGGTCTAAACTTTCACAATGAAAAAGAGTTATCTCCAAATGATGCCAGACGCGTAAAGGCAGATAACAATCACCTTGAGTGTGAGCTGTAAACACGCGCAAGAATGCTGAAAGTGTGTTTTGTGAAACAACAAAACTCTTATCTGTGCATTTACTGCAGCAACAAATCATTAGTTTATTTCACACTCTGTCTGCGTGCTGCACATTCACCTGAACATCAGCTGGCCGCGAGGCTTACATTTGGACCAAAGTTTGATTCGTATCCAGCTGACAGAGAGTCATCAAACACTAAGCTATTTTAGGAAGGATCCGCTTGCATGGCCACAGGGCAGGCGCGTGCAAATCGATACCGACCCATTGTTGCTGAAGCACATCTGCCAGACGGAGGCCTCCCCGGCAGCGCGCGACAGGTGTTGGTGGTCAAAGCTGTTTTCTGGTGACCTGAGGCGACTCACTGAAACTCTTTGTAAGGACAGAACGTGTCTGAAGCTGCATGGTAGGATTTTTGGATATATGGCCTCTGGTGTGTGCAGATATGACTCAAAGTTGGGAACATAGAAGTTTAGTTTTGAAAAAGCACAGTCATTGGTTATTTTTCATCTATCAAATACATATTTTAAGCGGTGAAACTCAACTCAATAAACTTCAGAGTGATTCAGTTGAACTTCTGCGTTCTGATTTTGTCCAACCTCAAAACTTCATAATCATATTTACAGCGGATTGTAAAAACTGCCATCACGCCCAGCAGGTGCTGCCTGACTTCCTTTGTCCACCCTCCTCTTCACCTTCCCCTCGGGACAGATGGTATCTCTCGGTTGCTATGGAGAGTGATGCAGACGGGAGAGATAAAGCACGCAGGCATCTCCAGATGCCACGCGTCGCAAGTGGGACCGAGCTTTACGCATGCAAAGCAGCGGCGCGTGCCACTGCCCACTCTACAAAAAACAGTTCATGCAGTGAAATCGGTCATGAGGTATGAAAGAGTTGAATGAGTTTTGTGTGCAATTAGGATGGTTGGTATCTATGCATTATGACACTTACAACTACCAAAGTGCAGCGTGCCAATGCTCTAACCTTCAAAATATTATCTTTAATTTTATGCTCTTATGGTAGAGATGTGGAAAAATTGGCCCCTTCATCGGAGTCATTTAAAGGACCATAACATTGCTTTGCAAGTTTTAACAAACCGTGTCTACATGTGAGCAGGAAGAGGACATTCAGAGGTAACATGTCAAAAATGTAAAATAGAGGTGATGTTTGACAAACAAAAGTCAACATGAGACTCAGTTTGACAAACTTTAATCATAGGTGAGGTACTTAAAGAACAATCAGAGGACAATACTTAATTCAGACCTTTATTGTGGTGGTTTTACAGATATAAGAAAAAAAACAGTTCAGTTTAAAAAGTAGTTGACTGTGACATGAAGTGAAACCTTTAGTGTTACATCTTCAATCACAGTGAACATCAGGTCACAACTTTTTGTCAAAGTTACATCACCATTGCATGGTAATAGAGTTAAAGTCAAAACCTATATACTTTTTCATTTGTAACTATGGATTCCTGCACTCTAAAAAATGGTAGTAGATAAGGCTTGAACTAAGTATGTGTTTCACCATAAAAAAAATAGGTTTGTTTCATTAACGTGTTATTTTAAGATGTCAAAATCAAAAACATTTGACATTTCTGAGCAGGACTGAGTTAAAATATAAGTTAGAATATTAAATAAAATAGTTAGATCACTAAATATCACCACAGCTTTTGAAGTTGGTTCAACTTGATTGAGCTTTTCGAAGTCGAAGGAAGTCATGTTGGTTATACTAAATTAATTCAGCTTGTCAGATTATTAGAGACTCATAGGATTGATTGATGATGCCGGAGTTGAAACTACTTAAAAAGATGCACACACATTGTTACCTTCACTTTTTTAAATTTAAACCAGTGGATTCTTTTGTTACAGTGTGATTAAAAAGTTTGTACTGCATAATTTAAAATTTGACCAGAATTAAAGGAACTTTCATGTTACCTGATTTCACACCTCAAGCTAATTTCAAAAGTCTGCTAATTGATTTTCACCTTGAATACAAATGAATGGAAGTCAATGGCTGACTTGACTGGGAGGGTAAATACATATACCAGTTAAAATAGCTTAAGTTTGAACCTAAATTGTGTGACCGTGCAGTTATAATGTAACGTAAATGGCTTTACAGGGAGAAAAATGAACAATACAGAAAGAAAACAACAAACCAAGAATTTTCTGAAGGTTTTACTTCAACTGTTTTGTACTGCGCCAGCCATTGACTTCCATTACTTTTCTGTACAGTATGACAATCAAATAGCAGACTTTTGAAAGTTGCTTAAGGTGGGGAATCAATCATAGTAAATATCAAATCTGAAAAAATGGAATGGCTGGAAATCAATGGCTGCATAGAATATCAAAAGAAAATCAAAATCTTCAACACAATTGTATGGTTTGCAAAATGTTCTGCTGTGATGTAAAGTACTGTAGATGTGAACATGGTCCTCTTGACTGGAAGTTATCGGTCTGTACTAATTCTTCCAGAACTTTAAAGACTGTGACGATGACAGTCTGCTCTCCCTGTGTGGTTTCATTATTCCTGTCAGCTGAAAGAATCATTTAAAGGTCAGGGAGTTTCTACATCTGATCCTTTCAACCAAAGCTTCCCCCGACTTTCTAAGACTTTTCTATAGGCACGCGTCCCTGAGGGTGGGGAGAGGGGTGCGGGCCTGTTGTAGCCATTGTACCCCAAGGAGCCAATGAGAGAGTGAGCGTGTGCCGGGTCAGCGGTATAAATAGTGTCAGACTCTTGGAGGCAGCACAAACACTCTTCTTTGGACTTTCTGATCACATCAGCCAAACTGTAAGCTAAAGCATCACCATGCAGTCTCCTGGAAAATCTCTGAAGGAAGCTCTGCTCTGTGCTCAGGGTGAAGATCGACTCACTGTTGGAGTCTATGAGAGCGCTAAAATCATGACTGAGTAAGTAAACTGAATGTGACTTAAATACAACTTTGGCTTCATCTCTGTACAGCCACTGTGTTCATCATCCAAACAGCAGCAGCTAACAAGACTTTTCTTTATCCACAGTGACCCGGACAGTGTGTCCTTCTGCGTCCTGGCCATGGATGAGGAGTTTGAGTGTGACATCGCTCTGCAGATCCACTTCACCCTCATCCAGTCCTTCTGCTTCGACAACGACATCAGCATCGTCAGAGTGAGCGACATGCAGCGTCTGGCTGAGATTGTTGGTGACAAGGCGGAGCAGCTTGAAGATGCCCACTGTGTCCTCATCACGGTATGTAGAGCTCAATAATATGAGTCTGAATCATACTTGAAGTGTATATGAGATGCTTTGTTGAGAGACACACGTGGCTAAACTCTGTTTCCTCTTCCTGTTTGAACAGAACCCAGCTGATGGGTCTTGGGAGGACCCTGCTCTGGAGAAGCTGCACCTGTTCTGTGAGGAGAGCCGCCGTCTGAACGACTGGGTTCCTGAGATCAGCCTCCCCGAGCGTTGATCTGGGCCTCGGCTCCTCTCTTGCTCAAAAGCTGTGAAGCTTCTTACCTGGAAATACTCATCCTGATGAAAAGGATGAGCCTGTTTCTGCTCATCCCTGGACACTCCTGAGGAGGATTCCCGTCCAGGCAGCACGGCACCGGCCCGGGGGCCTCCCCGTGAACCGTCGCCTCTTGTCCCGTCCATGCCAAGATGACTCTCATTCTTTATGTGAATGAGGTCGGGTATGCCACAAGAGCGACGCATCGACCCTCATTCTTTGTGCGGATGAGGTTTGGAGAGGAAGGAGATGCGAGTTTTGCCACAGAGCCAGCGTCGCACGTTGAAAGCACGCGCAGCAGGAGAAGAAGCGGTGCTGAGGAAGAGGCGTTTTTGAAAAGGGACTTTTTGAAGACGTCCTCTTTGCTGAGCAACATGACAACAGTTGCAATCAGCGGAAATGTTTCCCACTTTCCAGAATTGTCTTAATTCTCTAAAGGTTTCACTTTAGAAATTTAACTGACAAAAAATGTTCCTTAAAAATATTGGAAAATACCATCTAAAGGTTTCACTTTAGATAGTTAACACTGATAGAAAAAAAGTGCTAAAATAAAAAGAATATAAGTACATGAATCTGAAATATGAAAGAAACTGAAACTGTAGTACTTCCTGAGGGTTTCACCTCAGCTTTATTGATGTCTAATGATGTATCTTGTTCACTGCATATCTGAATTTTAGCATAGAAATAAAATGTTTGAATTCAATATCACCCTCTGTCTGCACTTTGACTTTTTCATGTGAGGTTGAATTTGTCTGAAGCACAAATTAAGTCCAAATTGAGCAAACCTGCTTCAGTCTGGTTTAACTTTTTGACTTTCTGCACTCTTTTGGGGGGATTTCTTTAAAGTTTCCTGACCTTTCAAATATGAGCCTTTACCAACATGGCTGACAATCCGTCTGCAACTCAAAACAGCAGCAAACATGTCATGTCTTTACAAATTTCACACATCAATTCAGAAGAGATTTGAAATACGTAGGTGCCTCTACAGATTTTGCTGGAGCATCTCATAGTTAAAGTGTCCTCCACAACTACCCCTTTAGGTTGGTAGTTTAGAATATGTATGCATTTTGGCTAAATAGTATGCAGGATTGTTGTGAAGTCCGGCTCTTTTTTACACTTAGAATACCAAATTTAAAGGGATAGTTTGACTTGTAAGAGTGCTTATTGCCATCCTTCCACAAGTTAAATTTAAAAATTGCTACTACTCTCATGTCTCTTGGTGTGTAGCTAGAGGCAGCAGGCGGTTAGCTTAGCATTAACGTTGGGAGCAGATAACCTGGCTTTGTCCAAAGGTAGCAAAATCCACCTCCCAGCAATTCTACATCTAACACCTTTTATCTTGTTTGTTAAATCCGTCACAGCTGAAATGCAAAAATAACAATTTGAGCTTTTTGGCTCAGCTTTTTTTTAGCTGCATATTTACTGCACAAACATATGAGAGAATCTTTAAAAGAATGTTAATGAACGTTAATGCAGGCTGCTCATTCATTTCAGTGACTTTCTTGGCAAAGCAGGGTGCTGACTCGGGCACAAACGTGCATTTACTTAAGTCAAAAACATAGATTTTTTTTTTCACCAATCAAATACAAGCATGCACACTGTCTGTCTTGATGGTGAACAGCAGAATTAGCACAATGCTACATAGCGGACAGTCACCCAGAGGGGCGACATAATCCGATAAGAACTTTCTAGACTTGTAATTCCAGGAGCATCTCAGCACCTATTGAGACTTTGTTCTAGTTCCTGTTTTTTTTTTTTTTTATAAATGCATTTTTTATGCAGGGGTATTGTCAGATCTCTTTCGACTTATTTGACAGTTACTCTGAGGGGTGAAATGTTTCCTCATGTTGTGCAGCTCAGTGATTCAGTGTGTTTACAGAAACAAAACATCATGCTAACTTTACAATGAGATCAGTGTCAGCAAATAAAGCTACAACTTCTGTTATAATCATGGGTAAAGTCAAGAAAAGAAAACCAACCACACTGAACGTGCAGCATAATGAAGGTGATCTTTTGCTCCTGGCACACGCTGCTTCTGCTTCTCTTTGACTCATTTGTGATTCAGAACATTAAAGAAGCTTTTGTGTGTTTGGGTCCGAACTCTAAAGTCACTCTGACCTGCATGCTGCCTGTCACTGCAAACTATTGTGGAGTTAACAGCTGCTGCAGCCTCCACGCCCCACTGTGACCACCACACACACGCCCACACCGAAGTGCATCTTTAAACAACAGAGGGAGGACAAATTTGGAAACTGAGGACATTTTGGTGTCCTCACTTCAGGTTAGAATTAGGTTTAGGTTAGGGTTTGGGTAAGGGTTGGTGATAGGCATTTAGGTGTGATGGGTAATGTTAGGGTTAGCGGTTAAGCCAGATTTACACTTGTGCATCAGCTCTATGTAGACCCTATGCATGCAGCCTGTGCATTTATACTTGTGCAGTGTGTCTGTGTCACTCTGCAGTTACACCTCCAGAACACTACTCGGCGGTGGGGTTTCCGTGAAGTGCTGTAAAGTTTAGCTGATTCAAAACACACATTAAACACACATTAAACATGGCTTCATAGAGATGATTTCAAACACAAGTACACAAATCAGCTTCACTATAACTCGCAGCATTCACAGACAAACACTTGTCTTTATCTGGACACATTTTCCACACAAATACAACATGCTAATGTTTTTAGCACAAGCCTATGGCATTTTACATTGTATAAATCAGCATAGCAGCTAGCAGGTATTTCCTCTTCTCATATGAAGCCAGGGACAACAGCAACATTTAACAAAGGTAATGTTACATAATTCGGCTCCATTACAACTCACAAGGTTCACTGACAAAACAACTGTCTTATACTAAACACGTTTTCCAAACAACTACAACATGCTAACATTATTAGCGCCAGCCTATGGCATTTTACATTGTATAAATTAGCCTAGCGATGAGCTGAGATTTCATACACTGATATGAAGCCAGGATAAATCACACACAAGACTTAAAATGCTATTTTGTGGAGGCTTTATTGTCTTCACAATTTATTGTTTCTTATCTGTGAAATTAAAGTAAAGAAAAAGCTTCGTCTCCACTGAGGGAAATGGTTTCAGCTTCCAAAAATAGTCAGGTCATAGGCACAGCGCCGACTCAACGCAGGAATATAAGTCCTTGATAAGGGGTTAGGGTGAGGATACTCACAAGGAAGTACAAGAATGTTTGTCCTCACTATCTCTCTTTCTTTTAAGTGGCTCTATTCAATTTGATATGATGCAACGTTTCACCAGAATAAAACATTTTTTTCTGAGGCTATGATAAAACCTGAATCAGCTTCATCATTCACCGTGCTGCACCCTCACATGTGCATATACACAAACACATGCGCACACACTCGTCATGTCAAAATAGAGAGGAAAAAAAGGGCCAGCTGAAACGCAATTACCCCTTTAAATCTCCACGACAACCAACCAAACACTCACTCCATCTGCTGTCCAATTAATGATAAGGAGAAAGGGAGAGAGGAGGAGGAGGAAGAGGCAGTGTGCCTGGCACAAGCCTGCTGCCATTCATCCATTCAGGAGCAAATCCTGACTAACAACATCATCCCCCAACAGTCAGCAGAAACACACCCAGAGGCTCAACACAACACAGTCCCTGCAGAGGCAAACTTCAACAAAATATTGCAGCAAAATACGTAATGGAATAGTTCAACACTTAATTTCTGGACTTTCTTTCTTTCTCAGAGTGAGATGTGAAGATCAATACAAATCTCCATATGTTTGTATGCGAAGTACAGAGCTGGAGTCAGGCTGCAGTTAGCTCAACTTAGAGCCTGGAAACGAGTGGAAACAGCTCGCCCAGAAATCTTGCTGATTAACATAATCAAAAAAGTAAAAATACTTCAATGTTCTGCCTGAACTCTGTCACCCTGAACAACCTCGGCTGCCCTTTGTCTCAACCCCACGTCATAAAACGCTCTGCTGTTGCGGCCACATGCTGCTTCTCAAGTGTCCTTTCAACATAAAAGCCTCCTCCTCCCAAAGTCTTTTCTGTGTGCTGGAGAGCTGCAGCAGATGGTACTGACGGGCTGCAGGCTCAGTGTGTGTGCGTGTGTGTGTTTCATTTTCTATTGTTGGTGTTTTGGTTTGCAGGTTGCCCAGGATACAGGCATCAACATCCTCTCCAGCTCAAATGTATTTTTGCTTGTTTTAAGAGTTGAAGAGAGACTGAAATATTCAAACTTCATCCCCTCCATTTTATATCCTGTATATTCTGCTATTTATATTTTTGGAGAAATGTTTGTCAGGACAAGTAGACTTTATAAAGCTGGCTCATAGTTGGGTAGTTTCAGAGGTTAATGTCTGCTGCCTCTCTCTGTCTGATGGCTATGCTAATGCACTTTTTGACTATGCTAATGTCGCCCTGTGCCATTACCATAAGCCTGCTGCTGTTGTGTTGTGGGTCACAACACACACACACACGTGCAACTCTGTGTGTGCACATTCAGTCAGATGTGTGTACATGCGCACACACACTCAAACACGCCCATTCCCTCAGTCATCAGCTGTTGATGCTAATATCTGTCTCTGATAGCCATCAGTTTGGCCTGTGTCAGCTCATGATGAATCTAATCACTAATTACATTAACAAAGCTGCAGCCGCTCAGGGTGCTCCTCTCCAGCTCATTCAAACACTTTTTGCCTCCATTTGAATCTTTAAAAACAGTCATGTGATAATCCAAACATTATCGTTTTGGTATTTAAGTCACAACCTGATATGTAATTGTTCAGTTTTCAGAATAAAAGCTGTGGTTTTGTACACACAGTACTGCATGGTTGCAAGATAATTCAATGTTATTTGGAAGTGACATCTGTTTGTATCTGATTTTATCTTTAAAAGGTAACCACAGTGTAAATAAATGCAGAGATAAACTATTTTTATCTGTTTACATCAACAGATACAGCTTGTAAACACAAAGTGGGCTCAGAGAGTACACACACATGCACACACACACGCACACACACACTTGCACGCTGCCAGCTGTTGCCAAAACACTGGTCTGGTTCTTCAATTCAATGCTGGAGCCGCCCTCAAGGGCCTCGTTCAGAAACAGCAGCAACACTGTCTGAGCGTGTTTATTGTGTGTGAGATGGCTGACATGGCAGAATCTTGAGTGTGAAAATTCATTGTTTGAAACAGTTTAGTCTCTGCGTCGATGCAGAGGTGACGCCATTCTCTAGCCTGACGTGCACCTCCCCAGAATTACATGTTGGTGCAACGTAGACCTCTTGTCTACTTTTGTAAGCTGAAACCATTTCCCTCAGTGGAAACAAAGATTTTATTTACTTTAATTTCACAGATAAGAGACAATAAATTGTTAAAGACAATAAAGCCTCCACAAAAATAGCATTTTAAGTCTTGTGTGTGATTTATCCTGGCTTCATATCAGTGTATGAAATCTCAGCTCATCGCTAGGCTAATTTATACAATGTAAAATGCCACAGGCTGGCGCTAATAACGTTAGCATGTTGTATTTGTTTGGAAAACGTGTTTAGTATAAGACAGTTGTTTTGTCAGTGAACCTTGTGAGTTGTAATGGAGCCAAATTATGTAACATTACCTTTGTTAAATGTTGCTGTTGTCCCTGGTTTTATGAGAAGAGGAAATACCTGCTAGCTGCTATGCTAATTTATTCAATGTAAAATGCCATAGGCTTGTGCTAAAAACATTAGCATGTTGAATTTGTGGTGAAAATGTGTCCAGATAAAGACAAGTGCTTTGTCTGTGAATGCTGTGAGTTATAGTGAAGCTGATTTGTGTACTTGTGTTTGAAATTGTCTCTATGAAGCCATGTTTAATGTGTGTTTAATGTGTGTTTTGAATCAACTAAACTTTACAGCACTTCACAGAAATTCCACCACCGACTAGTGTTTTGGAGGTGTAACTGCAGAGTGACACAGACACACCACCGCACAAGTATCAATGCACACAACAGTGTAAGCTACATAGTATGCTGGGCATAGAGCCGAAGCACACATCTGCCGTCTGTATCCAGGTTATTTGACAGAAGATAGTGTTGGCATTGGACAATTTGCAAACCACTGATACGATACATTTCATATGAATGCTTCTAAATGATATAGTAGGATATGAGCTGACTTTGCCATCTGGGGGATGGTGGATGGTGTGACACTGAGCTGCAGGTGACTGTTGAAGACTAACAAACAAAAACCGTTGTGATTTAGTTAGTCATTGGCATGAAGAGCAGCTGTTATTTACTGAGTCATCGCTGCTTTTTCAGACGGATTGTGCCCCCAAAAATGTGTATTTTAAAGTACAAATGCAGTGTATATGTGGTTTGCAGAAACGTGCCATGTAAGCATTTATTTTGGCACTTGCATTGCAGTTTCTGTGTGCATACATGCAATGTGTGTTGTATAGAACCAGATCAGATGGCTAAATGTGCTTGTACTGCCCCCACCTCATCCACTGCACACCCTCACCTAAACAAAACTCAGACAAAAGCTCCAGCCAGCACTTCTACGCCCTCCTCAATGGGCACAAAGAGCAGAAAAACGACAGGAGGGGCCCCGCACAAAGGTGCACCGAGACCCCGGCCCTCTCCCTTCTTTTGTGCCGAAGAATGGAAAGGTCCAGGAGCAGCTGCTGTTGGCTGCACGGGACATTTGAGACGGTCCCTTTCACCAAAAACAAAGTCTGGAGCTGTGAGTGTGCAGGCTGCAGGGCTGCAGGGGCGAGGAGGAGGAGGAGGAGGAGGAGGAGGAGGGGGGAGGTTGTATACAAAACGAAAGGCACACTTTGCCTGATCACTGTAGAGCTGACTCCCCATTCATCCTGCAGCTCAGCAGCAGGGTTGGAGGGTGGCTGGGTGGGGGAGGAGGTTCTTAAAGTGAAGGAGGAAGCCTTTAAAGTTGACATGAGTCACATCAGTCACAACACAAAGGAGTCCCAGAGGTCTGCCATATGGAGCAGCCCCATCATCTGTTCAGGAATCACTCAAAGAAATCCAGCCAGAGCCAATAGGACCGCAAGCTCTGCACCTTTCTCTACCCAGCGACACAGCTCTGGTTTCTGATTGGCTGCAGAGGTGTTGTCATTAACACAGTGTCTCAATTAGCCAGATAGGTAGGAGGAGGGCAATTTGTTGTTTTAGTGCTTCAGGATGCTCTGTGTGTGTGTGTGTGTGTGTGTGTGTGTGTGTGTGTGTGTGTGTGTGTGTGTGTGTGTGTGTGTCGGGTTGATTAGTGTTGGATTTCCCCTCAGGTTACCTCTACATGTGGGGCTCCAAAATGTCCTATATCAACTTTTAAGCGTGTTTTCCAAAGAAAATCTCCACGAATCACTTTAGATATAACTTAGGCAAAGCAAGGCAGCTTTATTTGTATAGCACATTTCATACACAAGAGCAGTTCAAAGTGCCTTAAAGAGGAATAAAATGCAAAACACAATAAAGGATACAGAACACAGTAAAGAGAAAAAAGATATAAGGGGTAAAAGTAATTACTAAATTATTTACAATTAAATTAAAATGAGCAAATGTGCAGACAACAGGTGCAAAGGTAATATGTTTATTAAAAAAATGATTTAACATCATCTGGGAGGTTATTCCAGGTTTGTGCTGCATTATAACAAAACACTGCTTCACCATGTTTTGTTCTGTCAGTAGGCCGGCCCCAGATGTCCTCAGGGTCCGAGAAGGTTAATGTGTCACAAGCACGTCAGAGGTATATTTGGGCGCCGAGCCACAGAGTGATTTATACACAAGCAGCAAGATTTTGAAATCAATTCTCTGAGTGACAGATAACCAGGATAAGGATTATTACATATTACATATTTCCTAGTTTTTGTCAGAACCTTAACAGCAGCGTTCTGAATAAGCTGAAGTTGCCAAACAGACCATTGCAGTAATCTAATCTACTGGAAATAAAAGTGTGTGTGTGTGAGCCTTTGCTTTGACATTATTCCTCTGACTTTATCAATGTTTTTAAATGCAGACTACGTTACAGATTTGATGTGGCTGTGGAAATTGAAATCTTAGCCCAGGGTAACACCAAAGTTTCTTGCTTGACTCTCACTTATAAGAGAGAGGGATTCAAGGTGAGAGCTGACTCTGTCTATCTTTCCGTGGCCCAAAGACAGTTATGTTGGACGTATCTCTGAGTTGGAGAAAATTTTGACACATCCAATCATTTATTTGCTCGATATAGGTGTTCTACAGGTCCATAATCACCTGGTGAAAGTGAATGAAAATGGTCTGTTTCTCACAATCATACTATTTGCTTTTCTCAGTCAGTAGAGGACTTATAGCTCTGCAGATGAATCAATTTATGACAGAGTGGTATTAATCAGTGGAAAAAGATGCATCTAACAACTCTAAGCATAGTAAGAAACATCTAAATTTTGCATTTTGAAACAGAAATATAGACTACAGCCTGCTTTCAAATGACTGAATACTAATTGTCAAATAGGCTACACACTGTCATAAAGTACATAAACAGTGGACATCCTCATTGAACATTTGCCTTGTTTATTTCTGCCTTACATTGTGAAAAGAGGCAAGAGGAAGTGCGTTTAATGTTTTTATACTGTTTATTTTATCTATTTATGATTACAAAATGTCACATTTTACATTTTTTTTGGTCATCACTTTGGGTCTCATATTTGATTTGTGCAGAATAACGAGTCCAGAAATGCAACAGTAGAAGCCTGATTGCAGTACAATGATTAGACTACAGTAAATACAGATTTAAAAAAACATTATTGTTCTGTACTGACTGTTGTCTTGTGATGAGAAGGTGGTGAGAAGAAGTTCCCCTTCTGAATGTCCTGTCAATTACTGAGGAAAAAATGTCAAAGATAAACCAACTCTGAAAGTATGAGTAGGCTAAATGTATGTGTAAGCTGTGTGAGCCCTTAACATGAAGCAGTGTCTATTTGTGATGAAAGTTTGAATCTGTCTAGAGTGTTGAGCAGATCCATTAACGGGTCATTTTCCCTGTCTACACATCTGTGTAGTGGTGGAACAGCTGACAAGATCCTTTACTTCAATAAAAGTACCAATACAATTCTGTACAGGTGCTTCACTACAAGTAAAAGTCCTGTACTGTGAATGCAGAAGTAGTATCAGCAACATATACTGATTATAAAAGTTAATCTAAGTTAAGAAGCACAACTGAGTCAGAGCTGCACTAAGTCTGAATTTATATGAATGAGGGAAATCAAGTCCTCACTCCCAGCTGAATGAATGGATGTTGTCTGTATATGCTATGCCATCTAGTGGTGCAACAGTGGTACTACAGGCTGTAATACATCATTGATACATGGCTCCAGTCAGGATGATGAACACAGAGCAACAGCTCCACCTGGTGGTTCAGAGCTGCTCCTGCATCACAGCAAGTCCTGAATATAACTGCTGATATCAGACAATCATAAAAACAAATGACTATGATGAGCATGCGCATTTCATTCAGAAAGGAGAATAAAGGAGCTGCACGCTATAAATAAGTCTTAGTATTCAGTTGAACACAGAGCACGAAATGATGTTTCTTCAGTGTGTTTGACACTCAGCATGCTGACTGACATACAGACCCGCTGAGTGTCACAGATACACAGCCACTCATTTCTCTACCACAGCAACTGAATTTGTTATCTACTGCTTTGGTCTGGGTTTATTTTTCATTGTGATATTGGATGTTGTTTTACTGCATTTCTTTGCCTCTTATCAAACAGTTTAAAATACCGCTGTGTCTGAAAGCCTTGATTACATTTATTTTTCTTAACAATTATTTTGTCTCCGATATTTGTCTTTTCTTTGCATATTTCAGTTATTTATTTTATTTGTTTGAACCCTGAGCCTTGGGAGAAATAATAATGCAGTCTACATCCAAATGAAATATGAACAGAGTCTGGTGCCTTACATATCTTAACTTTTCTTATTACTTTACTTTATATTTGTTAATGAATGATTTCTGTTTGGGAGGATGAGCAGGCATGGGAATAGTTCCTGTGCCAAAATTTTTTGAGAGAGAGAAAAAGAGAAAAGGAACAAGCATATTTACACATATGCATAAAGGTGCACATATACACATATTTACATTCAATAAATGATGTATTAAAGGAGGCGGCACAGTGGTTCAGTGGTTAGCATTGTCGCCTCGGGGTGGGAGTTCAAACTCTGGTGTTTTACAGGGTTAGTTATTAGTATTAGAAGTAGTCCCCACCCCAAAGTCACACAATAGCACAAACTAACTAACTGATTGAGGCAGCAGTAGACCAGCCGCTCCTGTGTTCAGTGAGGTAAAATTACTGCTTTTGTCAATGGAGTCTGGTTTTAAAGAGAGCACAGATTAGTTTCACTTTCAGTTCAGTTCCCTGCCGGAAAGATCTGTGTGTTACTGAGCATAAGACTGGATACATGAGACTTAGATTGTACTGCACAAGTTGTATAAGAGTTTGTAAATGCATATATTTGGATTACGTTTTGTTGTTGTCAATCGTGGACCCCTTTCACTTCAATTCATCAAGAATTTTCTTAGTTTTTGGATTCTTCATTCACCAGAGGCATTCATGAAAAACAAAGTTTTCTTAAAGAATTCAACTTATCATGGGGTGTGTAACTGATATACAAGAGGTCGTTTGAGGAGTGAAGCATTCCTTTAAAGAGCTATTTCAAAGATTTAGTGCTGCATTTGACAGATCAGAGAGAATGGTCAAAATTGATGCAGCAGAGGCCAGGTTATTCTGACTTTTAATCCCTGGGTTAAGATCCAAAGATGTTGGATCCTACATTTCCAATAATGCCACTCCACAGCATCCATCATTACCGTGTGATCCATTTACGTTGCTACGAGCGGTGAGACTCAAGATGATGTCGTAAAATGTCATAACTACCTGTTCAAATTGGCGGTATGTGTCCCCGTTTGTACCATTTACGACCTAAACAAAGATGGACGCCTCCAAGAAAGCAGTAGCCTCGAACGTTGCAAGCCTTTATTATTAGCAACACTTCTAGCTACTTTCACCAACACCAACGGATAAACAACACATACACGACATTCAACACACAACAACCCATCATAAAGCATTCCCATAAGGCATTATAATGTGTACGAGTAATTAAAATGAAGACTCAGATTGATGAAAAACGGTAAAAATAATAGTAAAGTGCACAGCCACTTACGGAAAATATAGGGCGCAGCCATCTTTGCTTTCGTCAGTCTTTCGAAACTCGTAGTCCTCTGACTTCGTACGAGACCGCTACTGGTAGAACCGCCTCAAAGAGGAGTGTCATGACGTGTCGCTGAGTAATTTTGCACAGCTACCTGTCTTTCCTACCGTCTTACTAGCGGTAAGATCTATATAGAACGGCCCCAATAAACAACTTCTTTCAAATGTCACACCTTCAGCCTGTAACTCTGTAAATGCTGTAAAAACTGTGGTTTCTAATTGAGATTACCCTGATGACATCACACTGACATCATCATGATTATTGTTTCAGACTTAACAAAGCTCTATACAACTGTTTTCTGTCATGATCCTGGGTTTTTGTTGATATAATGTTATCTTGTGTCACACCTGTCTCGTTAGTCCTTCCCTGTTCCCAGAGTCTTCCCTTCACACCTGCTCTGTATCAGTCTTGTTTGCTCCACCCTAGTGTTCCCCTCCACGCCCTTGTTGTCAGCCAATCCCCATTTCCCTCCTTTTGTCCGTGTCCTCCTACTCCAGCTGTGTCTCGTTCTTGTGATTAGTTTTCTGTGTATATATATACCTGTGTGTTTCCCTTTGTTTCTTGTCAGTTCATCCTGTGTTCATCCCTGTGTTCTTGGTGTAGTTCCCTGCTCTGTTTCCTGTCTTGTGTTCTGTTTGGATTTTTTACCAGAGTTCATTATGTTATTTAGTTTTGGTTCTGCTTTCATTTGGACTTTCGGTTACCTGCTTCTTCTGGATGTTTTTTTTTATCAGCTGCATTAAAACTCGCTGTATGTTTAAACCTCAACCTGCCTGCTGCTCTGCACTTGGGTCCTTCCTGAACTGATTCATGACCATTTTCATTTAGTCATCCTTAAAGCCCATTTATGCTCAACGTTAAATACGGATCCGGATCCGGACGGAGCCTTCTGTCCGTGCTCTGCGTTCGTTTCGTCTGTATTTCTGCACGTTTCCACAAAGCTTACGGATACGGGCCAAACGGAGCAGTACCACCGGAAACCGTGGGGCCAGTGTTGCTGTCACTACCCGATACGTAGCTCTAGTGAGACATGAAGAAGACATAACAATTCAATTTCTCTCATCGGCAGTACTAGAGAAAATAATTCTCCGTCCTCCAGTCGTGATGTATTTAACAGCCTCACCGACAACCGCCTCCTACATCGCTGCCTCTGTTTTTGTCTTTTATGCAAGAGGTACATAATCAATATCTCCTCCACAGTCGCCATGTTTGTTTTTGAGTTTGTTGTTGTCAAACTTTTGACGCTGGGCTGCCTCCTGGTGGATATATTGGTTAACATCCATGCCAACGTAAAGGGCGCATGGAAGTATGTGGGCAGTGACGGTGACATCGTTTGAAACGGACGTATACATTTTCGTACATAAAGGGAGCATAAATGAGCCTTAAATGTGACGGTTAAAATGTGCAAAATCAGGAGTTCAAGTGTTGATCCTTTTAATAAATCAGGCTCGATGTGTGAACTCTTCTTCCTTCTTTTTCCTCAAATACCTTTTTGGCACTTGAGGATATTCCCCTCCTCCTTTACACCTTATCTGCAGATGTTTCCCGGCTGTTAACAAGCACACTAACGCAAACAGTTATCTCATAGTAAGCATTTCAGTCAGCATTTCAGTCAGCATACCTACCTGCCACACTGAAAGATGCACAGAGAAGAGACGTAGTTTCCATCTCTGGATGTGCAGTGACCACAGTCTTTGCATCAGCCATACTATACATTTTTAGTATGTGTGTGTTTTTAGTGTGTACTCTTTGATGTCACATTAGCTATACGCCTTTAACCTTTTCCTGGGCATACACTAAAGTTGAATTTTGTTTTTTGTTGCTGATGTCAGCTGCAGCAGGAAGCAGAGAAGCCTGCATCTCCCTGCGTTCCAACAAGCAGACCACCCACACAGGAGGCTGAGGCGAGGGAGCATCAGTCTGCCCGTGTGTTCAGCTCACAGCGAGTGTTTACTGAGTCAATAGAGGATCTGTGTGTGGTCGGAGGACCGTGTTAGAGATTCATCCGTGTTTCCCTAGCACAGATCTGCCATTCAGGGTGGAGTACAGCGAGCAACGAACATGTCCAAGCACTTGAGTTCATATACAGTCCATTAGACTGAGGACAGTCGGATGAGTGAGTGTAAAGCACCGTGAGACGCTGCTGACTTACAGCCACGTTTTGCTCCACTTGAGAAACACAGTTCTGAATGAAGTGCTGTCGACTTTTTTCTGTCTCTGTCAGACATCCAGCCGCTTTTCTTCCAATAGATCCTCAGCACCAGGAAAACAGATATGCACTAAAAGCGTGTTAGGTTACTGCATGTGTATTTATGACCCTGTTTTAAAAACTGGATATCACAAGGAAACACAGACCTATTCTAGCGAGGTCGTGTCTCATGGACTGACATCAAAGAAGGAAGGGAACGTTCTCATAACTCTGATTCAATCTTCAGAAGTCAAAGCTCTACAGATCGGTGTTTGGCCCTTCAGGATAAAAATCCAGCAGTGAACTGACTAACATACAACTCACAGGCAACTTTATTAGGTACACTGTGATAGTACCGTGTTGGACTTTTGCCTTCAGAACTGCCTTTATTCTTGGTGTCATAGATTCAACAAGGTGCTGGAAACATTCCTCAGAGATTTTGGTCCATGTTGACATGATAGCATCACACAGTTGCTGCAGATTTGTCGGCTGCACATCCATGATGTGAATCTCCCGTTCCACCACATCCCAAAGGTGCTCTATTGGACTGAGATCTGGTGACTGTGGAGGCCATTGGAGTACAGTGAACTCGATGATGCTCAGCTGGTATTAAGGGGCCCAAAGTGTGCCAAGAAAATCTCCCCCACACCATTACACCACCACCACCAGCCTGAACCGTTGATACAAGGCAGGATGGATCCATGCTTTCATGTTGTTTACACCGAGTTCTGACCCTACCATCTGAATGTGGCAGCAGAAATCCAGACTCATCAGACCAGGCAACGTTTTTCCAATCTTCTATTGTCCAGTTTTGGTGAGCCTGTGTGAATTGTAGCCTCAGTTTCCTGTTGTTAGCTGACAGGAGTGGCACCTGGTGTGGTCTTCTGCTGCTGTAGCTCAGTCTGAACTTCAGCAGGTCATCTTGACCATGTCTACAAGTTGCTGCCATGTGATTGGCTGATTAGCTATTTGCATTAACGAGCAGTTGAACAGGTGACCAGACCTGGCTTTACAAATCAGGAATATTAGGAGATGTGCACATTATGACAAAAGTTGGTGGTGCTAATTCTCCCATGAAACTTTGTCTTCTTCTGATTGTTTTATGACAGTGTGATGACATCAGTCAAACTTCAAATCAATGGAAAAAAAAATGTGTTAAATATGATGAAGATATGACATTTCTGTTTGTAACCTTCCTCAGATAAATACACGAAACACTCTCCTCCTCACTACGCAGACTTGATGTGCCACAATTTTTTCCTTCCTCCAGTGGAAGCTTCACATATTTCAAGTAAATTATAATTTATTCACAATTTATCCAAGTCTGTTCCCATTGCTCTTTGTTGCATTTTGCTTGCACAGCAACTTTTCACAATCAGCCAAGCGAAAACCTTTTTTCTGCAATATTTCAACTGCAAATTGAAAATGCACATAAAAACAAGAGGGTGGAAACACACTCGCCCGACTGTCCAACTGCCAAAATTCAGATGAGAGAAGCTTTGAGTTGATGGAAATGGTAATACGGTCATCAGAGTGACCTTCAGCTCTTACCATGTGCTTACATTAGTGAACATTATAGGCGGCAGGAAGTGCCTTGTGGACTCTTTTGGCCCTGGGTCTCAGGCTCCACACAGGCTGCCTTATGGCTTGAGCCTGTTGGGGCTGTATACAGAGATCTGCAGACACTAATCAGGGCTGAAAAACCCAAAGCAACCTCCTCCATGTTGTTCGTAAAAAAGATTATAATTGTAATGTAAAAATTGTGACATGTATTTTAATAAATATCACAATGTGTTGATGAATCAATTGATATAAAGAGAAATACAGCCCATTCCATTTAAGTTATTTTGCCTCTCCCTCCTGCAGCTTCTATTTTTCTCTCTGTTGTTTCTCCCAATTCCGTGTGCATCTCCATCTTTCTTCCCTCCTTCTTCCTCTTTTAACCTCCCCCTCTCTCCCTCTGTCCCAGGGTGAACACAGAACAGACTGGAAGTCATTTCAGGAAGAAATTAACACAGGAGTCTAATACTCTAATGCTCCCACACAGCAAATTGGATTCGTGCGCTTCACTGACTCTGAGTATCAGTGTGTTGCAGGACACAAAGCCTCCTGCAGCAAGTGAGGAACACAGACTCTGGGGAGAGATGGCGGTGCTTCAACACGGCTAAACTCTCCCAAGAAAGGAGCGCGTGTCTGCTTTGGGATAGCTGTGTGGTGTTACTTCTAGTCGCATTAACACTTCATGGCCAAAAGTATGTGGACACCTCAGAAATAAGACCATTAATCTGCTGTTATAATAGTCTCCACTTTTCTGGGAAAAGTTTCCAGACTTTAGAGCCTGGCTGCAGGGATTTGCTCCCAATCAGCCACAAGAGCATTACTGAGGTCCAACACTGATGTTGGGTGATGAGGCCTGGATCACAGTGGAGCTCCAGTATATCCCAAGGGTGTTGGATGATGTTGAGGTTAGAACTCTGTGCAGGACATTTAAGTTTGTCCACCTCAAAACCATTTCTTTATGGCATGGCAGCCTGTTCTTAATCTGAAATCGTCGAATATCATCGCTTTGTCAGTGATTTCAGCGTCAGACGCCTGATGCCAATGGCTGCCTTTCATGGGGGTATGATAGGCAGCCAGGGGGCAACAGTATGTAACGTGGCTGGATGTTATCTTTCGGGTTGTTATGATATGCTACCCGTCAACCGATGGCGCCAGTCGCGGTGGTATGATATGTAGCCGGGCGGTGTCAGTGTGTAATGCAGCCGGACATAACCATTGGGCAGCACGGTGGTGTAGTGGTTAGCACTGTCGCCTCACAGCAAGAGGTGTTCCTGGTTCGAGCCCTTCTGTACAGAGTTTGCATGTTCTCCCTGTGTCAGCGTGGGTTTTCTCCAGGTACTCCAGCTTCCTCCCACAGTCCAAAGACATGCAGGTTAATTGGTGACTCTAAATTGTCCGTAGGTGTGAATGTGAGTGTGAATGGTTGTCTGTCTCTAGACCAGCTGAAGGATGGGCTGGAGCCTATTCAGTGTCGGCATGATACGCAGCTGGTTGCAGTTATAGCCTAATGACGCCCGGCAGCGTCGGGGAAATGTGGCAGGACAAGAACAAAAGTTAAGGTGCCGAAAATCTGAGTGGGGTGGGCGGGAAACACTGACTTTTACCCAGGAGAGTGGTGTTTGTGTCCCCTCAGATTATAAAGCCAAACCCTGTTCTTTTTTCCTAAACCCAACCACGTGCTTTTGTTCTGAAAGGGAAAAAAATGTCAATTTGCTGTGTTGTACCGACATAGTGCATTTATTTTGAAAGAGACTGTATGTAAATGGTAAATTTCCCGTGAAAACAGAAGTGTATTTTGAAAGAACTTAACACGATGTCCCAGATGTCAGCGCACCCAGGGTACCTTGCACGTTGTATCTGAATGTGGAAAGTCCATGACCAAGCAAATATATAATGAGGTCGGAATAATAAAGAATAAAGAATAATTAAACAAGTCTGAGGTATGTACATTTTTGTTTTTCCTTATTTTTTTTGGAGAATTTAGTGTTCACATTCTGTTTACGGTCGCTGGAGTCTGGGTTTTGCTTCAGTTTTGAACAACGATTTGATGAGTTGAAATTTTTTTTCCCATGTGAATTTGTAGGCCTATGCTATATGCTCCTCTTTCAAGCTAAATGTGCTGCAAAAACTGCTGACGGTGACACAATAAACGGTGTGAATAAGTTTATTGTGTATTTTATGGTCTTTCTTTGTGTCGGCCTCGTCAGTAGGGTGAGGTGAACGGATAAGGACATTGATCCACAAATGAATAAATACAATTTTAGTTTTTTCAAGATGAGTAAAAGGTTTTTGTTTGTATTTTTAACAGTGTTCATTCAGTAGTTAGGATGAAATATTTTTGGACATGGCTATTTTTTTAATGTATTACTGTCAAAGTAAAACAAAGCATGTCTGTCAGAAAAAAAGTATTTTTTGTAACGACTAACTCACTTGAGTAAAACACTCTGTCACAAATTCTCCCTCGAGGTAAAAACCCAGTTCCGTCTGAACCTTTCTCAGCAGCTCATTCCTCATTTCCCACCTCATATTGCTCTAATGTTGTAATATGTTTCATTACTTTGCTGCCCTGTGGCCCAAATGGTAATTAAGTTTGTTTGAAAACCTGCGTGTCAACAGAGACACAGCACATCATCAACACAGAGACTTAAGATGTGGACGAGGTCGAGAAGATGCTGAAAATATGGTCCATGCTGCTGCTGTTTTGTGTCGACGTTCCAATATTAGGATTATATGATTCCTGTCCATGTATAGACTCAGTAATGGATTTTATACGTTGTTAGACTCTCTGAAGTACAAACTGTGTGCCTCTTTCAGCCACACACAGCACAGTAATTGAATTCAAAGTTTCATACATCTTTCCTTTAGGAGCCGAACTTTGATTCCAGTGTAGTAAAAAAAAGTTTCCACAGTATTCAGAAGTAAAATACAAGCGAGCAATGGTTCAGTACACTTGTACTTGTTCCCTGGTGTCACTGGAGGTGCTCTCTCTCTCTGAAGTACACCTTCTCAGTAAAATGCTCCTCAGTAATGTTATACATGGATACAAAGCTGTGAAGGAAAGCCCATCACTTTTTCCATTTGTGTCCGTGGTCAGAAAGTGGGGTCTATAAATGTAGAAGAAAAGGGTGAGTGCTTGAGCAGAGGAGCCGACTGCACATACTGTGTTAGCAAACAAAATAGGTGTGCTGCATAACATGAGAGCAGTTTAGTGAATTGTTTTGAGACTTTAGTGTGCTTAAACATGATTTTCACAAATTTGGGCAAGTCAGCATGAAGATATTGAAAATAACATTATGTCATTTAAATAGCAGTTTATTTTTGGTCCCTAAGTCAGCCCCTACTGCAAACCCACTGACAGAATAAATGGCCTATGTTTTTACAAACCATGGATAATTCACATTGTATGTGATTATGCGACTGATATCAGCCTGATTATAGCCCGCAGCAGTGTTGTACAGTATCGGCTTGGATTGTGAATGACAATGAGGGTTGTGTGCGATAATTCATTGTTTCATCTTGTGTAGTGTGTCGGTTGCTGTGACGCCACGTTTGGCCTCACAACATCCTGACAGTAAGTCTAGCATATTTGACTTTCTTTTTGTCATTCACAACTTCTCCCGCCGTCACTTTGACCAATAGTAACACAGAGCCATCTGCTGCCATTGACAGTTGTATGGCAACAACACCCCAGATTTTTTGATATTTCACGTTACTACAGTAACATTTCAGCTGGCACATGAACAGCCACAGTGACTGAAATAATAGTATTAATAATAAAAATGGGACAAGAATAACGATGACATCACGCACATCATGACAGATGACCAGGGATGACTGGTCGTGAATCAACATGTAGCCTGCCATGTCTGTCGGCCAAATCACAGCACAATTTACGACTCCATAATTGCCTAATCTCACAAAGTGATCGTTGGAACGGACGAAAATATCATGTGGTGTGAACGCGGCATTAGGCCTTACGGGGGACGTTGGGTGGCATTAGGCCTAAATCTCAGTGTCGACTGAAAGACACCAGAAGTGTAGAGAATACAAGTTAAAATGGCAAAAAATAATACATATAGACCAAAATGTATTTCATGCCTTAAAGTTTGTTTTGAACCTCACCTTCAACCAGTGATGAGGTATAGTTTATATTTATTTCAAATTCACCCTTTAAGAACAGATGTCTGGCAGACGGCTGAGGTAGAGTGGTGTTTGCATGATCTTGTTTAAATCAAACAAAAACAAAAACCATAATAGCTAGAGTGTTCATTATTTTTGCAGCAAAAAGCTAAGGCTTCCGTCTTGCATGTCATCACATTGTGCAGTCATGGTGATGTCATTATGCTACATGATTTGTGGTGCAAAAACATGCAAAAAATCACTGTAGCACAGGAGGAATAAATGATGAAACCATCAAAACGGCTTTGCACTCTGCTCATACAAATGTGCATAACTCTAACTAAATAATGTACGTAGTGAAATACATATGGAGTGTTGAATAATATTTTGTTTACCTTTTTACCTTCAAAAATCATTTGGATCAATATGTTTTGTTTATTTATTTTGCAAGATCTGATGAAAAACGTGTCAGATTTTGCTAATTTTTAATGACACAATTTCGGTAAGTCTATGAATTATTATGGTTTATTGAGTTACAAAAAATTTTAGTGTAGGTTGTACAGATTTTAGGAATATCAAGCATTTAATGTAATCCAAGACATGGCATTACAATATTTAAAAATGCCAATGAAGGCCCTGGCGGACCATCTCTACTGCAGACTTTATAAGGTTAAAGGATTAACCTCCTGAGGTGAACTACCTTGTTTTTGAAAGGGTGATGTCATTTAGAGGTAGTTAACATATGTGTGTGTTTGTCGACAAAATGTCAGCTGACGACCTTTGACAGCAGCTGGATTTAAAGAGAAGCGTGTGATCCTGATATTAAACCATGAAAGTCAAAGACTGGATTTACAAGCCTTTAGCAGGACGGCGGTGATGTGCACGCATGATGGACACATTATGAACAGCGGCTGCTTCGCTGCACTTCTGTCGAGCTCCTTAAACAATTTCCCCACAGCTCATTTTTAACCTGCCACACAGCCGTCATCATTTAGCCCCATAATTCCCCAAATTCACGCATAATCAAACAAATTAGCCTTTATGCTAATTTCTTATGACTCAATTATGTTAAAAGCCCGGCTTGAATGACAGTCATAATTACAGTCATAATGCTGGCAGAGATATTAGCGGCGAATAATGCGGTAATGGATATCAAAGGAGCAGGCTTCATCTGCTGTACAAAGACGCTGCTGAGTGGGTTAGCAGGAGTAAATAAACTCTGATGTGTTTGCTGATGAGCTGTTTTTGTCCTACAGCGTTGCTGAGACACCACAGAGGTCAGAGCAACACACACACACACACACACACACTGATAGATGGAGAAATACCCAGTCATTTTCACAGATTTGATTTCGGTTATGCTCCCCTGTTTACCTTTTGTCTCTCTTTAAGCTTTCAAAGTAAAGATACTTCTGTTCCTCAAAGCTGTGTGTTTGAGTTTTCAAGCTGCTTCACTCACAAACTGGCCTTTTTTTTCTTACGATTAATTTTACATTGATAAATAAAAGGTTTAATTCATTTATTATAATGGAATCACCTTTAACACGTATGAATTATGGAAGCTGTGTCTGACAACTTCTGTTACTCTCTGACACTGATAATCTGACAAACACACCTACATAAAGCAGGTGTGCAAAGGTATGAAAGTTGGCAGGGTTTCAACTTCTCTCCCAAGCTCTCTTTTTCACTCCTCACTCACCTTTACTGTTACTTTTCATGAGTGCAACATCAGGAATGCCTTCAGGGAGTGACTGTTTGAATGTGTGCACTGTCATCCTTATTTATTACTGACGATTATCACAGCTCTCAATCATGCCGCCATCAGCAGAAGGAACCTCGAACCTCGAAAGTGCAAAGTTTTTAATTGGATTGAAGGAAACCCTTTTACTCTAACAGGTACAGGGAGATCTGAATAGTTTTTCCAATGGGAAGGCTCAGTGCCAAAACAAAAGGGAATAACACATACTTTTAGGATCTGAAAAACAAACAAAAAAACTTGTCTTTTGACCAAGCGGCAGTCTCTGGGGCTGAAATATGAGGCCAAAAACTGCAATTCCATGAATGGCCACTTGAGGCTGGCTCAATTGCCATAGACCCCCATGTTAAAATGCCCAACAGCATATTAACAGCAGAAATAAACATGCTTACAGCCTGGTACAAAAACAGGTTTTGGTCTCTGTGGCTAATTTTAACATTTACGACAACTGCACAGGGGGTGAACATTTATGTAAGTCAACCGTTTATGTTTTATTTAGGCTTAAAGTTATGCCTATTAAAGGATGGGGCTGCCTGAGTGACAAGCTGTCTGCGAATTCTGTCAGTCAGCTTCACCCTCTCGTCCAAATATGGTCACTTCTGGCCCCTAAAAACCAAGATGAAAAGCCAAATGGCGTGCAGAGGCATGCACCTGCATTGTTGGAGTGGTCGAGCAGCAAACAGCACCATAAATTATATTAATTAAAGACAGCTGATTCAATAAAAAATCACTTAGTTAGCCTGTATTGATGAAGTTTGTTTAGAATTTTCAAGCGAATTATTCTATAGACGTTGCTATAACAGCTGCAAGAACCAACCTATCATGAGCACTTGTTTGGTAACTTGTTGTCTAAGATATCTTAGTAACACATTTTAGGTGTTTTTTGCTAAGCAGCTTCAGATTAGCCTCGCGTCACCAGGCTTTTCACATAAAGTGAAGAGCTTGGTTTTTATCCACTCCGAATTTTGTCTGGATTCTGGTTCCGGTCTATAGAGCAGATGCGGAATTCACCAAATTCACCAAAGTAAAAGTGTTCAACAAAGTAAAACGTTAAATTCTGGCGCACCATCGATTTGGGGTGATGAGGGGTGTAAGAAAATCGATTAACTTAATGGCTTGGGGCTTTTCTTGTAAATTATATTCTTTAAATTAAAAGTTTCACCGCATTTTTATTAGCTTGGTGCTTTTATTTTGATGGAAAGGCACATCCATCAAATTCTGGATCCTGTCTCACTCGCCCTGGTTCCGGTTCCTTACCAAAACGGCCACTAACGGCCCCAGACTAGCTTCAGATTGTTTGAAAAGACAACAGAAATTCATATTTTTTAGTTCAATAAATGTTGACTTTCAGTGTGCTTACCAATATTTATTTACACATTAGGCTATATATTCTCAGGATTGTATCGAGTTTTGTACAGATATTAGCCTGTATGTGTCCAGTGTGTAGCAAAGCAACAGCAGCAGCACCGGGATGTACCCAACTCATTTTTGTATTGATGCGGTTGTATTTTTCTGCAATGATCTGTCAGATGTCTCCGTCCTTCCCTCAGAGTGTGTGCATGTGTTTGAGTTAGAGTGGATGATGCAAGGCAGCTGGTGATTGCTGACTGGATCATTCAAAGAGATTGCTGTCACTGGATTGGTCCACTGCATGACGGAAGACTTTTTAAACTCCAGCTGAGAGAAGCTCTTCCCTCCTTTCACCTCTGTCACTGCCAACAAAAAACAGCATTTAGACTGTGTGTGTAAATTTGTTTGTAAGTAACTGCAGGCAACGCATTAACTTTGTTATTTAGAAGAGCGTTTTGGTCAATTTTGAGTTTTGTTTCGCAGTACTTTTCTGGTATTCTTCAGTGTGTGGTCACTGTTAAGAGCAATTTTAAGAAGCTGAAGTCGGAGCAAGAAGCCGTTTTTGTTTGGCATCGCCATGCTCTTTTCTCTTGTTTCATATTGCAGGGGTTTAGGTTAGTGATGTGCTTTTTGTTTCACTTTTTTTTATCTTAGGTAAGTTTAGGGTCAATGAGTATACCTTCTCTGAAGACTAATAAACTGCTAACTTTGTTGTCTGAAATACTGTGAAGCTGGCTTAGGTTCCCTTAGACCAGGTACATGACAGTACAGACTTCATTCCTAGACCTCTCTATTTGATTGAGCTCTTCATCTGACAATGCTACATAGCTTGTTTTTTTGTTTTCTGTTCTTCTCATCTTCTTTTAAACATTTATCAAAACTATGTCTGCTGTATAAATCAAAATTAACCACAAAACGATCCATGAGGTATCGGTTTTTTACCCCTGGTTTTTGATCCAGCTCTGGCAGTTACAGCGTTGCCATGGAAATGGTGAAGTAACATTTTAGTGATGAGCAAGGTGCCCTGATTTAAGCTCATTCTCAATGTCCTGTTGAGTAATCAGATTGCTTGGTCGGAGCTAACTGTTGTATTATAGGTGATAAAAGTTATATCAGCTTTAGTGGAATGGGGACATGGCATTTCCTCTGTTTCCAAAGGGGTGTATGGTACAAAAGGTTAAAAAACTACAGACCTAGAAAACACTAGTCATCAACACTCATCAGTTGTTTCCATCCTTCATATTTTGCAACTCCCACTGAGAAACAAAGACGTCTCAATCACAGGCTGGAGTCTTAATTCCAGCAGAAGAGGCGAGGAAAAAAACAGTTCTCCTGGCAAACATGGTGATTGATACCTCTGCTTATTACAGCAAGAGTCTCCTTTTCAAAGCCTTGGAATTCTGGCATTGTTGGACTCCTGACAGACAGCAATAAAAAATGAAATCAAATCACGGCAGTTTTCCAAAGCACTGCAGGAGCCAAGAGTTTGTGTTGACAGAATAATGAGACATTAAGAGACCTGGACATTAGATTTTTCTTCAGGGAACAATTTTTCTTTGTTTCAGGATGGATTGATTGCGTTTTGGAAAATGTTCTTTCACTCCTCCTCGTCGCTGGAGTCAGAGGTCAAAACTGAACACTTGGCTTTTCACTGCGAGGGAATTTTTCAATTTTTTTCCCTCACTGTTGGTTTCCTGTCGTGGATCAGACCTCTGTCCTTCTTAGCAAGAACAAAACAACAAAACATGCGAGTCCATAACTTCACATCGCTTACTGTTGTGCCGATAAAAGCGTTGCCTTTTCTAGGCAAATTGCTGAGCACCTTGATAGATGGATCCGGAGCAACTGCAGAGTAATTGCATATTTTAGGGCCCTCAGATGAATTATCCAGCGCTGATCCGTCATTATAATACTGAAACTCAGGCCGTCATTTGCAGTGAGGAATGTTGCTCAACACTGGTATTTGCACAGCTGCAGGGGGTCATAAATTATTTAAGAAGACACGCGCACATTAGTTAAACTCTTTCATCACAAGTTCTCAAACAAGGTAGCCTCCTCGTTTTTTGCATGTTGTTGAGGAGGCACTCCATTTTCTTTTTACTCAGTCTGCCAGTCTGTAGCTCTCTGGTTTTATTCCAGTATATACTTACAAGCTTACAGTAGATGCACAACACAGAAATTAAACATCCCAGTCCCGATGCTTTGTCAGTCCTGTCTCAGGCTGTTCTCTTGCACTGTTTGTACATGTATCTTCAAAAAGTAATGCGCCAGAATTTGTATGTAATTCACGTTATCATGAACCAGTAATACGTGTACGTATAACCCATGTTATCGGGAAGGCTGCGATCACAAGAACAATGTGCTGACAGGAGTGAAGGAGGAGGTAGTATAAAAACTGAACGTCTGTGTAAAAAGGCAGGTCTGGGCGGTGAATGGGTCAAACATCACAGGACTTTCTCCAGGAGACCAGTGTTTGGATCTGTTTAAAGTGAACTCTGAGTTATTTTAAGGTACGTTTTCCTTAACCTAACCTAGGTAACCTTACATTAAGTGTGTAATGTGATAATGCCGAACCATTTTCCTTTTCTAAACCTAACCTACTTAACTTTACCTCTCTAAACCTTACCAAAGTAACTTAATGCCCAGTTCAGACCAAAGATTCACTATGAGACCAGTCAAAACATACAACTAATTGCAATGTTTCATTTTGAAACGCTGTAAAAACCTGCCAGTTCACACCAATGCAACTGGATGAGATGGTGTATCATCTCTATGCAACAACTCTCTGTACTTCCGTTCTGATTTCCAGTTTTTCAGGATTATTTTGTACCTGAATATAATTTGTATTTTCCTAAAATATGAATGGGGATAATAGTGACATACTGGCTACAGCTGCATTTGTAGTAGTCATGACATGGCAAAAAACAAAAACAAAATGAGCATCAGATGGAATGTATTCATAATAAATAGCCACAATAACATAAAAAACCAGCGCCAATAATTGAGTCAGTGAGAATATATGTATGTGAGGGGGCATAAGCACATACGAGAACAGCAACAGTGACCCACCGTCACGCTGGCACACCGTGAGGACAGAAATAGAGGGCTTGGCGGGGACGGAGCACCTGCTGCAGCAAGCGAACACGCCATCTGCGGTCATGTTGTCTTGACCAGTTGACTTCACTACAAGCCAATAGGCTGTAGAAACAGGTGATTAGGATTACGTTCTAAACCGGCCACCAGCGATTTGACCAGTTGAGTTGCAGGTGACACCATCAGCCGGCTTGAGTCGAGCTCAGACCGGCCAGTTCACACTGCTGCAACTTTTCTCTGCAACATTCTAAAATGGTTTCATCTCGTCGCAAATCTTTGGTCTGAAGTGGGCTTTACTTTCCTGCACCTAAGCTATGTAACTTTACTTATCTAGATCTAACCTACATAACTTGAATTGCCTAAACCTAAAGAGGCCCAGCTGGGTTTCTTTTCCTAAACCTTACCAATGTAACTTTAGTTGCCTCAACAATAACCATTTTCCCCTTAAACCTACAAATGAAACTTAAATTGCCTAAACCTAACCTATGTGACTTTACTTGCTTAAACCTACCCTATGTAACTTAACGTAAAGTATGTAACGTCATTCATGGGGCACTATTTTGTTAGAATATATATGAACCGTTGTATGAGGATGCATTGGTTGTCTTCACAACTTTTTTTTTTTTTTACACACTTATATGGATTGTTTTGGAAAGTCCTGATTGCTCTATTCTATTCAAGTGTCTCATTAAGTCATGACAGTGTCACTGTGAGGCAGCCTGCACAATGCCAGGACCTGGAAACTGAAGCTAAATACAGTTCATTGGTCATTCGTTATTATTTGCCTTTGTGCTTTAACTCATTTTCTTGCAAAATCTAATAGAAAAAAAAACTAAACTGGCAAATACTTAAAAAAAAGAAAATCTTTTTTCTTTTTTTATTGAGCATGAGCAAAAACAGTGTTTGTGCTTTTATAGCACTTAGTAGAATTAAGTGTTGCTTCTGGTGTGAATTTCAGGTGTGGATGAATGTCCACGTGCAGATTTGTAAACCAGCCTTGGCTATAAATCCTTGCAGACATATTGGCACTAAAATCAAAATGATACTGTGAATGTGTGTGTGTTTACGAGGGTGTGTGAATTGATGCATGTGTGTGATGCTCCTAATGTCTCTCTGTTTCTCTTAACGACTCCTCATTCTCGTTTGGAGCAGGATATGGATCACCACTGCTCGCTGCTCCGCTGCCGCTGTTCACCGTCTGATAACTCTGTCCAATTAGATCACAGAAGCTGCTCACACTCACTGCCTCAGCTCGCTTCTGAGGGTGACAAATATGACAATTACCCAAAGTACCAGGCGCTGCTGTTCATTCCTTATTAGAGAATCAATCAGGACCAGGAGCGCCGGGCCCCAAGGCACCGGCACTTCTTTAGCCCTGAGGAAGGAAGGCAGGAGGTTGTTGTGCATGTTGGCCTCGGGTTCTGAAAAGACTTGAAAGGGCTTGTTGCTGTTGGGTAAAAATAACTAAACAGAGCTGAGTTTCTATTTTCATACTGACTGTAATACCAATACTATGAATCTTGCAAGAATTTGTTGTCAAGGAGCACTTTTACAGAAACAACAGTACAGTATATTTACAGTATATGCAACCATACAGATGTTACACAGATAAACAGTATACCAGTTGAACAAGACTGAGAGTCTACAGCCTGGCAACTCGGTCTCACTCAGAAGTTGCCGAAACCAGCGCTTGGGCAAAGACTTCTGGCGTCAGATACCAATGAAAAAAAGCTGTTCTTTTATACACACAGTACTGTCCATTTTCTATCTGTGCACATAAAATACCATGTAATGCATTGTTATCAACTAGTATTAGTAACACCTGGCTCACCTGGTGAGAGCAAACCCCACCTCCTCCACTCTGTGAGGAAAAAAAACCTTACTGGAGGTGGAAATTCTAAGTTAAGTTGTTTTTTTTTTATTTAGGTTAAAATGCTATTAATAAGCTGATGGCACACTAAAATTTAAGTGAATTCCACCAGAGATAAAAACACATTATTATACCATTCTCATATGGTTCTGAGAAAACTCCAACCAATCATTGCATTCGGACAGCATCCAGTTGCTAATGGCTAATGTTAGCCTACTGTAGCGTAGCCTCTGAAACATTAATGTTATCTTCCTTGTGCATTTCCACTTACTAGTAACATTAGCGCTACTATCTAACGTTAGCGCTGTAACCTTATTCTGAAACTCATCAGTCATCACTGACTCTGAGTTTTAAAACTCAGTTGCGTTTGACTGTCTTGGTTGTAACGTTACACTTGCTCTCATCTTCCGTGTATCTAATGTTAGCTTGCCAATGCCTACGTCTATACATAATGAGGACGTAATGGAGGAGGTCTTTGGGACTTTGGAGGGAGGCGAGTTGTGGATGTTCAAAATGCAAGAAAGGTAAGAGTAGCTTTAAGTGGAACATATTTTGGTTACATTTGCCCTCAAACACTGGTAAAGATTTGTCAAACCAATTGTGGTTTTATCTTTGCTCTTAGGTCTTTACATACCTATTTATGTGGAAAAAAATGTTATGAAACAGTGTGCAGTAACTCTGTGACTTAGAACAGTGACCGGACAAACAGTGCCTCTTCATGTTCAAAGCAAATGATCCAAGATGTCTATTGTGGCTAATATGATAACAGTACTGTTTTTTTTTTTTAAATATATTTGGACGTGAACATGAACATGTTTGTGGATCCGTGGAGGAGTACTCAATTTCTCAGTCAGTTATACCAAAATGCAGCATCCGCTCATAATTCCAACATCCCATTATTCCGACATCCCATTGTTCCGAAATCTCAATGTTTCGACATCCCATTGCTCCGACCATATTAAACCCATTGTTACGAAGAGCAAGAACTACTTGGTTAAGGTTAGGAAAAGATCATGGTTTGGGTTAAAATTCTAAATTTCAACATCGTTTCTACTTCCTCAAAACAACTGACCATCGTCGTCATGGCAACAGTAAACAACACGGTCTCTTGCTGCTTTCCCTTGCTGCTTGTTTTTTCAACTTTTTGCATTGCAACATTAAGATTTCAGAACAACGGGACTTCGGAACAATGGGTTTAATATGGTCGGACCAATGGGATGTCGAAATAATGGGATGTCGGAATTATGACATGGCACCAGACATACTGTTTGAATGAGGACTTCACAATCATGGCAAACCTGGTTGAGGCTGGAGACTTTCACACCATAACAGGTTAGATAATTATAATAATAATAATCATCATAATAAAAAATGGTAATAATATTAATAGTGTTGTGAGAACACTGATGCCACATCCAGCCCATTAGCATCACCTGCGCCCATGCTAGCAAATGAGAGCTATATCAAGGACCAGACTCTGTTTTTAATCGACCTGATGCAGCAGCACATCCAGACTAAAGACAAAGTTCTCCCAAAAACTCAAAGACACAAATGCACAATTTAAATCTGCTGAGGCCAATGAAAAATAGCTTTGAAAAGATGCAGCAGGAAAGTTAGACAGCTGTTTTAATATATCTTTCTGTCCTGTTAAGTCAGTCAGGAAATGGAACGCCCTTGTTGATGCATACAGAAAAGTGAAAGATAATATTTTAAACTACAAAGCAGGAAACCACTCGTTTCCAGTTTTATTCAGAGATGGATAACCTTTCTGGGATGACAACATGATGTGGTCCTCCTTTTTGTTGGGACATCAGAGGGGGTAGAGGTGCATAGACCTGAGGCATTAGCCCAGCTACTGCTACCCCAATGCCAAGACATACTGCCATACCAACACCCACTTGTAAACCTAGAAAGGTGGGCAATGAGTTGATCATCAGAAGCAATTCGTCTGAAGAATAAAGTATTCTCTGTGGTCATGTTATAATGCACCTATTTTAACATACAAATTTACAAGCAATGCACAGTTGTAAACTGAGCTGTCCACAGTGTGAAATGCAATCAATTTTCTTCCAGAGTCTGCTTTATATCTGTGTCTCTGAAGACACCATTTAATGACTCTAACAGAAAGATAAAATAATAACAAGCAGAACCAGCTGAATGCTGAGACTATAGGGTCAAAGCCACAACGCTAACATAATAGCAAAATATATCTGCAATATTTATAAGGAAGTAAGTTGCAGGCAGAAAGTTTATTTTTTCATTGCGGCAGCAGCAACATGAGTAGGAAGTAGCGGTCGCTGAGTACAGATTGGATGGTATGTGAAGTATTTCTTGAAGAGATAACATTTCATTTGACATCAGTGAACACAGAAATCATATCAGTTCTGACACCATGCAAGACAGACTAAACATACAGGTCCAGCTGCAGTGGAGACCTTGACCTGGGTGCATTTCTTAGTGAGCTGTGAGCTGGATAAGCAACTCCACATGTGGGTCATTTAGTTCAGGCCTGTAAATGGATTTGTGGGAGCTGCTCGTCATTCTGTTAACGAGGATTAGACTGAACAACAGGTCACCTCTGTCAGTCCTTGGTTTGTCATTAAAGCTTTGTAATGTACATTTTTAGTTTCTGCAGTTTTGCTGTTGTTTTAGTGTTTTTTTTCCTTTCACAGCCAGCCACCAAGGTCATTAGATGTTGATATTTAATTGAGTTTTGGTTGTTCAGTGTCAGGACAACAGCTAACGCCAACATCGATCTGACGAAGAATACTGGCGACATACAACTTTGACATTTTGTATGTTTCAGTTGTGTTGTTTAGTGATCAAAAACATCTTCCAAACATCTGCAAATGCCATCTTGATGTAGAACAATGACATTTAGTTGTGAGGTATGGAGACTAACAGCCAATGTCTGCAAAACATCATAATGATAACTAGAGTTGAGCTGAGTACTTGGATGAAACGAATATCCGGTACAGATAATGTACTTTCCACGAGCATGAGTATCATTTGAATAAAATGTGTCAATTTCCATACTGAGGATAAAAGACAATCCTAGTTTGGGTAGGTGTGTTCAGCTCATACTATTGTCTTCAAAAGTGGTCTGAAGCTCAAATTTGGGATTGTCTTCTAAATAGTTTTATGAGAAATATAGCAATTTCTGATGAACCCATATCAATTTCAGGCTTAAAATAACAACTTCAGGTTAGGCCCCTCCCATTTCCAACTTAGGTCCTGCCCACTTCCAGCTTTAACATCACCTGTTCATAGTATAGGTATGGATATAGATTATTTTGTTGGTCGCACCAATACAATACAGAAATAGACAATGGTGTACTCGCTCAGTCTTAATTTTAACATCCACACAACGTGAAATTCTAACATTTAAAATATCGTCAACCTGATTTTTATTCCGACCAAAATTTAGTATTTGCGCAACATAAGAGTCCAGTGTCTTTCTGACATTATATTAATGTCCGGTGACAGCTGGGTTTTGTCCCATGGCCTATTTACTGACACTGCCTGTCAAATGTTTCTCCAACACTGAATTTCAGCAGTTTTGGTTTTATTTAACACACCCAGAGAATAAAATAAAAATGTAAATCAGGAATAAGTTTAGATAAAACAATCTCAACACAAAGTCCAAACAGTAGGAATTCCCAACTAGATTACTTTGCGGACTCAAACAGGTGACACGGCACACGGACCAGGTAAGGTCTTCAAGGCTCCACTGGTTCCCCTGTGTGGATCAGTGGGGTTGGAAGTACCCTTAACTTGTTTTTGCTTTCATTTTTCACAGTTTTAAGTTAAATATCTAGAACATTTATGCACACAAAAGATTTTTCTTCTCCCTTTCCGAGATAATCCGTCCACCTGACAGGTGTGGCACATCAAGATGCTGATTAAACAGCATCATGACTTCACAGGTGTGACGAATCAGGTGGTATCTGGTGTGACCACCATTTCACATAGAGTTGATCTGGTTGTGGGTTTTGGCCTGTTGAATGTTGGCCCACTCCTCTTGCTGGATACTGGCAGGAATTGAACATGCTCAAAGGGTGACATATCTGGTGAGTATGCAGGCCATGAGAGAACTGTAATGTTTTCAGCTTCAAGGAATTGTGTACAGATCATTACGCCATGGGGCTGTGCATTATCATGCTGCAGCATGACGTCATGGTGGCTGATTAATGGCATGACAATAGAGTAAAGAACGATCAAACTACAAGTACTATGCTCAGTCTACTAAGACACAAGTTAAACAATGTATAATGAACAATGTGTAAACCGGCAGAAACACTAAATAAAGCAGTTTCACTTTACAAATCAATATTTCTCCTACACTTTTTTGGATGTTGGAGACGGGCTGCTGGTCCAGCACCTGCTACTGTGTGCTCACCTTTTCTCTCTGATAACTTATGATCCAGATGTTCAGGTGGTTTTTACCAGAAGCCAAGTTATGTGCAGAGGTCTCATCCTTTTAAAAAAAGACTCAGTGATTTAAACATGTAAAAATACTGAAAAAAGCAGCTCCGCGTGAAAAAAAAAAAATCAATGTTTTTCCAATGCTGCTCATCATGGATGGTGGCCATTTGTGAAAATGGAAAAAATGGATATTTTCTCTTTGTCGGACCATCCTGTGTAAACCCTAGAGATGGTTGTGTGTGAAAATCTACACTCAAATTTACACTCTTGTTCCTGACATGACAAAATGTCTTCCATGAAAAAGACCTACTAGCTTTCCACTTTACCTTCCTTTGTTTCAAGTTCACTCAGTTGACTTTTTTTTCTTTTTATAAAAGATGGAAAGGTCATTAAAAGTAATATTCTTGATTAATGGTGGATATAATATCCCCTATAGATATAATGTGATACCATGGTTTTACTGCAGAGCCAGTTTGTGTACATATTCCAAATGTTGGCTTTCCCCCTCTATCTCCTATTCAGAGTTGTTAAGTTAATCAAGAGTATAATATTTTTCTCATTACTTCTAAACCATCATAGTCAGACTATTTGTAGGCCTTTAATCAGTGTTTATTATGTCAGGACTCAACTGAAAACATGCTTTCTCATCAACTGACACACTTGACTGGCATTCACATGGACACATTATTTTCCTCTCAGGAATTCTCCCCTCCTGGCGACCCAGAGAGTCTCCTCCGCACTCGGGGAATGACCGATACCTGATCCCGTCCAGGAACCTCCAAGATCTTCTTCCCAGCCAAAATGAACCCTCTGTTTAATGAATAAATAACCGTTTGGGCCCGTTATGGCGGATCACAGGCAAACATGTTTTGAGTTAGTTCTCGGCAGGAAGAGGCGACACAGATACTGCCATGGAAATCTGAGAGAGCAGGAAAAACATTTACGGGGGAAGAGAAGATCGTAGCAGGTTTGGTTGGATCCTCGCTCACATCAAGACAAAAGGGACGGGTGTGTATTTGATGTGGAGTCACACTGAGAGGATGAGGATCACTTCAAATGGACGATAACTGTGCAGGAAGTGATCAGTGGTGGATGGACGGACTGATGACTTACAGGTATTCAAAGTTTACTGCTTCATGCACAGACACATCGAAAATAATTAATCCAATTATACTTTATACATTATCAGAGTGACAAACTCAGTGCCAACATCACAATGCTAACCTGCTCATGATAACAGTGCTAACATGCTGATGTTTAGCAGGTGTTCAATAGCTTACTTCAATATGTCAGCATGCCAACATTTTACTCATCATATTTATATATGACGTAAGTGTGGATGCTTCCAGTCGCCTCTTTGTCAGCTCAGCTTCATTTGTGCTAAATTTAGGCTCTTATGTTTATTTTACAAGTCTTGGTGCTGCTTTTTGTGGTAGGTGTTGGATGGTGGTGGTACATGGCAGTCACTCACTGGATGAGGAAGTCAGTTCACCAGTCTGTAACCTCTCCTCCTGCTGACTTTTAGCGAGCTAGCTGCTAGCTGGCTAAGTCGAGGTTTTCAAACGTTACATCAGTTAACATCAAGGAAATATGGAGAAGACTGAGCACCAGCTAAACTAGCATCCTGCTCGCCATTGTACGGGCATTGGAAAAAAAAATTAGACGACCTCCGTGCCACATCTGTTTCCACTGGATATCAGGAACTGTAATATCCTTTTGGTCTAACGAAACATTGCTAAATCCTGGACAGTGCCATTCAACCAGCAGGCTGCTCGTCTATGTGCCGATCCGACAGAGCAGAGGACTCTGGCAAGAGAAGCAGAGGAAGCATATGTGTTAGAGTGAATAAGGACTGGTGTGACAGCTCTATTGTGAGGTGCTGTCCTGTTCCTGCTGTGGATCACTGCTATAAGCCGTTCAGAGGCAGCTGCAGAGTGGGGCTGCCCATGTTTGGGAGAAGTAACCATCTGGCCATCTTGTTGAGGTCAGGATGAACAAACGGTAAATCATTTCAGAACCAGAAACCATGGATTACCAGAACCATCTGGCAAAACAGCAGCAAACAATGTAAAGAAGATGCAAAAAAAGGCTAAATTACAATGCACAGGTTAAAGGAGCTGATGGGATCACATTTCACTAGAGTTGTACATTGCTCCATCCTTGACAAATATATTATTGATTGATTAATCAGCAGAAATACCCAAGGACTACCCATTGTTTCAATGGCTCACAATTCCTAAGCCCCCGTAGCCCAAAAAATTTACCATTTGACCGAAAGCCCAGTGTCCTGAAAATGTGCATTGCTCCAAAACTCTTCCAGACAGAACCACATAGCTAATTATACAGAATGCCGTCATTAGGCATTACCTACCCTACTCTAACTCTTGATCAGGTTTAGGCATGAGATTGGTTAGGGTAGGGTGGATCATGCCTTTGGAGCAATGTGTGTTTGGTTTTTTGGGCACCAGGCTGTTGGACACATTGCCTTTGACTTTAGTGGGGCAGTATTTGCACTATTGAGACTTTGGAATTACGAGCCGTCTGAACAATGGCATGGCACCAAACTCACAGTACAGCTAAGTTTGATGGAAATGCCATTTCTAGTCATAGACCAAAGTATTGAACACATTGAAATTTTGACCTAGTGATGCTGCTAATTGAAAAGTCCGAGGTTATTACAAATCATCATCAATTAATGTCTGATCACCAAAGTCAGTAGGCTACATCATCTGGGAACCATGAATGTTGGTGCCAAGTTTTATGGCCATCCATCGAGTAGATGTTATGATAGTTCGGGGAACAGTCGATAGATTTGACCTGCTGGTGGTGCTACAGAGAGAGAGTCAGGGGACCACCAAAGTCATTCGGCTACTGCATCTGGAGACCTGGAGTGTTGGGAGAAAATTTTATGGCAATCCACAGAGTAACCTGAGATAAACTTGCTTTTTGTTTGTTTCAGTTTAGCTTTTTTTGGAGTGAAAGGGAACTGGTCCACCACCCTGACTATGCTTTAAGCAGTGCAGTGTTTTTTCTCCTTCAAGTAAATTATGTCATTGAAAAATGTGTTTTCCTCACTTTCCAGGAGACTTGCAGATGTTTTGTTTTCAAGATGAAAATGGCTTTCACTGTCTGGCACTGTACATTTCCAGCATGATTTGACTTGTTTAGATGTCCACATATTGGATATATGTATGTGTTTTGGAACAGAAGTCTTGAGGTAATCAGATGAAATATTTTGTTTGGTTGAGGAGGCTCATGTATGGACAGAAGCCCCTGGGGCCCTCTCACTCAATCGGCCCCGCTCCTCATGTCACGACCCCGCTGTGACCCCCATCACTTCTCACTTCCCTCTCTGCATTTTCCCACCGACATAATGACGCACTCCTGATGGCCTCGGAGGCCTTTTTGATACGACCGCCGCCACCTTATTTAATCTAACCTCAACTGAGAGCCATAGGTCAAAGTCGTTTCAAAGATGTTTTCCTACTTGTCCTTTTCAAAATAAACTCTTCCCCTGCTGTTTTACTGATACAATGGAGAGAATAAAAAGAAGGGCTTGTTCTCTGAGAAAAAACAAAGTGTTAAAGCTTAGACATTGTTTAAACTGCAGGTGAAGTGTGTTTATAGGTCAGTCCAGTGGTTCCTTTTGGAGTGACAACCTTGTCAAATAAACATCACGCTAAGTGTTAGCGCTTGTTCCCTCATTATCCCACTAAAGTCAAACATGCCACGGTCATATTTTATGCTACTAGTGTGCACCTCTCTGGAGAGTTTGTCGCACATGCTAACTAAATTTTAATGACTGCTCATGAAACATATTTCCTGGAAGAAAAGGCTGAATAAGAGCCCTTGTTTTAATGAAGCGGTGTATAATTTAAACACCTGAGAAATTTCATCTTTAACCATAAAGCAAAGAGAGTGAAAGCTCCAGAGATGCACGTAACATCTCCCCAGATATGCATTTAAGGCCATCATATGTATGTGAGTAATGTGCTGCCTCCACAGGGTTATTACATTGACTCTAGGACTTTTTCTTTAACAATATTGATTGCCCTTTTGCATTATTCATAACTGCGGTGCCATGTTGAAATAAATAAAGCTATAGACCTATTAGATGTTATTATACATGTTCTTATTCTGTACCTGTATAATATCAAGGCTGTAGGGTCAACTTAAAGGATGACTTGGTAAGGTCTTGACGTTTGCCTTGTTTGAGGGTCAAGACACATTTTACCTTGACAAGTGCATTGGCCCAAGACATGGAGTCTATTGGCTTGATTTCCATGAAATTTGCTGTAGATATTCTTGAGCCCCAGAGGATGAATTTGCTAGTCCGATGCTTTGTTAACCTCCTGACCACTCCTCCACATCAACGTTAGGTCGAAATTTGTACTTGTACCCAATTATATCAAAATTTAAGAGTGGAGATTCCCTCTAGATTTGAGCACATTCATGCTCCACAGATGATGAACAGTTTTTATGTTTAATGTGCCTTGATCTTCTTGACCATTACTTTGGTCTACATCAGGGTATCCTAAAAACTGCTGGATGGATTTCCAATAAATTGTCTATAGATCGCCATGCTCCTTGGTAGACAGTTTAGAATTGTTGTTGTGATCTGCACACATTAGGTCTAAAATTTCCACATATGCGGCTATAAAAAATGAAGATCTTCAAGAGTGTTCATCTCAAAATCAAAAATACATATTTTTCCTTTTACCTGCAGTGCTATTCCTTCCTTATGCACAGTGATACGGATGGCAGGCGTAATTTGTGAAATATAATAGTTCCTATATGAAACTGCTGACAACAAGGTCATGATTTCTGGAGAGGGACATTGCACTTTAAGCACCACAAGCCAAGTGCCATGTAGTTCCATTGTACCTGAGAGAAGGCAGACACTATGGCCGATATCGCCAACATTCAGGAACTCACACCAAAACAATCTAGATTGATAAATAGCACTACAGGTAAGAGGAAAAATATGTATTTATGATTTTGGGGCTAACTGTCTCTTTAAGGACAATGTTTAATACAATCTACTGAACACATTAATGCTGCCCAGAGGATGAACCTTTTAAATTTAATGTCAAGTTTAATGTTGAGTTTTCCTTTTGTTTGAATATTGGGACAAAAATCCCCCTTGACCAACACTTTGTCCATGACAAGGAATTGAAAATACTAGCCGCTTATTGTAAACATTCGTGGTCACCAGAGGAGGAATCCGAGTGATTTTAGTGGACCCATCATGTGTGATGAGAGCACCACTAACACCAAAGTTTACATTTCTACACATGAAATATCAATATTCCATGGCCAGATTTTCACGACATTCACTCTTAACATCATGTTCCCCAGAGTATGAACCCTTTTGATTTTAATGACCTTTCCTATGGTGCCACCCTCTTCTTTTTGTGTGAATGTGTGTGATTGGGTGAATGTGACATAGTGTAAAAGCACTTTGAGTGGTCAGAAGACTAGAAAGGTGCTGTAAAAGTGCAGTCCATTTGCCATTTACCATTTTCCCTAACCCTAACCAAGTAGTTTTGTTGCCAAAACCTAACAGCTGCTTTAATTCTGCATCAAGATACAACGCAAAAGGCTGCCCAAGTGTCAAAATATGACGAGTAGGGATAAGATCACATTTCTACACAGCTTAAAACAGGGCTTCTAAAAAGGCCCAGCAAGAAAAGACATAAATATTAAGCTAACGGAGATTGATTGTTTGTCAGTTAATAAATAATCAATGCAGTTTTGCTCATGGTACTAGATGAAACGGTCTTGCAGAACGGTGGTGCAGTCTTAAGCTCAGCACGATTAGTCAAACCACAGTTAAGACAAAGGTCGAGTTTGTTTTCAAACATGCGGGTTATCTAAAGTGCTGTAATCAAGTGGTGGTGACCGATTGTGTGATTGCTGGTGTTGTTGTTGTTGGCATTGTTGGCCCTCGTTCTCCACTCCTTCCAGACCTGGATCTATATTTAGAGACCAGGACTGTGGTAATGGGATGATAAATGCACTCAGCTAGGCCTAATTTCACGGGGCAGGAAATCACTGGAGAAAAGCTAAACTGTAGAGGCTGTAATTATCCTCAGGGAGAGATCAGTCACAAACTACAATACAGGAAATAGATGTATCATGATTCATGGTAAAGTAACATGTTGTACATTCAATCTTCCACAGTGATACCACCTTCAGGTGCGTGTGCCCCTTTGTGTGCCTTCTCAGGGGATGTTTTCCTTTTTCTTTAAAGTGATATACTTTTCATATGACCTCATCTCATTCCACTTCTCAGGAGACACCGAGCCACACACTGGTCACTTACCACCGTTTCCTCTGCAGCTGCAGCTTCACTGCATGACGTACGTGCATATATAATGTTTTATGTAAACAGTGTTTCTGGAGTGATATATTGTCTTGCCCGATACATGTTGTTCTTTTGCACCGTGTGAGATTCTTTGGATCCATGTGCTGGCTGTAAAATTTTGTCAGCATGTTTTTGCATCCACGTTCACAGGAATCTGGAAATAAAAACCTGGTAGGAGAGATCAGGATTGGTTGACTACAGGTTTTTACAGCTGTAGCTGGGAATGCTTTGACATGGGCAGTCTATCAAATACTGTTGTAGCTACAACAAAGCTTGGTTAGGTGGAGGAATCTGTGATAAATCATTCCTTAAATTAGTTTTTTTGTACGCTTAAATTTGTGCTCCAAATATACTGCATCACCTCGGTTTGGTAATTCATGCTTGAATAACCTAATTTGTTTCCTTAAATGAATCTTGGAACCCTCAGAATACTTAATTTACTGTGCTTTAATACGAGTTTAAAGAGTGTACCAAAAGATTTATGCCAAAACATTTGGTTAATCCAAAAAAGGTGTCAAAAATAAACACTGTTAAAAGGATACCAGAATCATGAATGAGCCACATCGTTGCAGTGGGTGACATGATACTGCATTACCATGAATAAACACACTGTAGTTTATTTTGACTAAATCCCACATACACTGTCCTGCTGCTGTAAATACTCACCAGTGCACCAAATGTGGATTAATCCGCCGCTAAAAGTAGACTCTTGAAAAAGCACATTTGTTTTTCCACAAACCTACAGTGAACAGCTGTGAAAGAAATTGCGGAGCGCTTTTTAAAAATAAATTGACATATTTGTAACCAGTTTTTAAAAGATTTGGATTCGAGTGTTATAGACTTGGTCAGAAAGTCAAAGATGGACTAATACAGTGACAGTTTTCTTTTAATGGGATTGTGGACCAAGATATATAATAACAACCCTATTTTTTAAAAAAATAATTTAATTTAATTTAATTTAATTTAATTATTTCATTTTATTTCATTTTGCAGCTAAGCCCTGAAAAGTTCTTATGCACTTTAAACAAAAATTATAAAAGTATTAAATCAAAATGTTCTGATGGCAGGAATGTTGAGGCACCAAGGACGAACGGAATAAAGATGATAATAAAGTTAATCACCCCCCTTTTTTTTCAGTTTTTGTTTTTTTTTAACTTTGAGGACACTAATTATTAATTTCAATTAAAATTAGTCAAATCAAAGGCACTGAAATATGTATATACTTAGCAAACTATTAATGTAGAGAAACAATGACTCCATAATTCTGAAAAGAGATTTATCCAAACTATCTAATCTACATGATACCTACAAAGCTCAAGAACAGGAGTTTGTTCTTGGTTCACTTTATGAATAACTTTTAAATTATGACTACAATATTTTTAAACAAGATTTTGCAATGTGATAGTTAGTGTGGTGTCATGGCTTTTATTATTGAATATTTTATATAAAAAGTCTTTATTATTGTTGTCTATATTTTTAAATGGACTAAATATATCACCTTTGTGGTCTGAACTTTTACCTGTAAGTAACTTGTTATTTATGAACAGGCATTCTAGTAACTATTATTTTACTGATTATTTTATTTTACTTGTTTTACTCTCTCACGTGTAGCTCCTTTTACCCAATTTTTATAATGTTTAAACTGTTTTTTTAATCACTTCTACCCCATTGTCTACCATTTTTTTGTAAAGCTCTTTGTAAATTTATTTTGAAAACCACTATATTAGTCAAGCTTAATATTATTATTCATGATTCTCAATTACATGAGCTTCAGATAAAATAGATTTGAATTTCAAACATTATCTTAAGTAAAAAAAAATTGAGTCTCAAGAATAAAATGACATTAAAATAAATTATTTAGATAAAAAATGATATAAAATGTAGATTCCACCAACTGTAAACATTGTGACAATATTTTAGTTAAGCCAATCTTATGTTCTCTAGTTCACGTTTGAATTAAAGGTGTTGCAGAGATAGATAACAAGTCTACTCGGGACTTTGTGCTCTCCCTTGACCTTGATGCTGTATCAGTGATATTAGACTATAAGTTAAGAAAACACCAGTCCCATCTGGATTTTTCTTTTATTCTGGAAAACAGTATTTTTGTTTTGGGACGTTTTAATACCCGATCAGTGTGTGATGCCTCATTGAGGATGTGTTTGTTTCTCTCTCAACCAGCAGAGGGAGCCATTCCTCAGTTTGACGATATCAAGTTTCTTCTCTGGTTCGAACACAAGTGTCGATCCTATCTCTGCCAGCTATTGTCAGCTCTCTGTAACAGCTATGGTAAAGAGTGCTGTGTGTGTGTGTGTGTGTGTGTGTGTGTGTGTAATCCAAGCTGGTCCGGTCATAGAGCTGTTTGGCCTTCTGATACTCTGGAGTAAATATGAAAATAAAGCTTCACGCAGGAAAGCCTTAATTAGTCTGTCACTCTAAACTTACCGTTCAACCCCCACCTCACCCGCCCCCTTTCAACTCCTCCATCCTTGCCTCCCACCTCCCCCCTTCCTCACCCACAGTATTTTCTCCCCCTGTCAGAGTTGGTCATGAGTGTCAGATTTAATCTGGTGCAGGGGTCGACCGAGCCCTGGGGTGCAGGGAGAAACCCATCATTTTGAGTTTGTTTGTGTGTGTGTGATGGATAGAAGAGATAGAGGAAAGGATTGGGCCGCAGAGAAGGAAACAGCCTGACAAATTCAATAAAACACCTCTGAAGAGTGCCCGCCGCTCCTTCTGCTTCACTTTGCCTCTCAGAATAAATATGAGTTTGTCTAAATCCGCCGCGCAGCGCATTGCCGTTGTGTATAATTGTCTCATTTTTTCCCGGACTGTTCCTCTGTTCCGTTGTTTCGCGGAGTGAATCCAATTACAGGTGTCACCATCACTCAGGGTGGTGGATGGAGCGGATGATGCGGGGATCTGGACGATTGATTGGTTGTTTGCGGGGCGATCGCATCGATTATCCGTGAAAACACTCTGACCGACAGTTTCTATCACTCACTCCCAAATGAGACTCCGAAGAGCTAAAGTTAAACTGAAGGGAGGGAATGAGACTGTATCTATGATGCTAAAAGTAGACTCCAGATATTTGTCTTCAGGTTCTTTGTGGGGTTTGAAAATACATATTTTTGAAAACCGCAACCAGTGTGAAAACAGATGTCTTCAGTTTTTAAAAATGAGAACCTTGAAATGGGAATTTCCCAATCTCTTAGCTTCTTGTTGACCTTGTTGTGACTTGAAGGCTGAAGGCTGAATCTACATTTGTAAAGTCGAAGAAACCAAACTGAGCCAGGTAGAACATACAGGCAAATTTATGGCAGCATTATGAATTTTCAAGAGATTCTTTTCAGGAAATACTGATCAATTGGCCCCATCGGTCAACTCCCATCAGCTATCGGTGTGAAGACAGTAAACCTCTAGGGGCAACAGCCAATATTCCATAGAGTTACGTACTTGACATAAAGTTACGTAGGGGGTTGGGCAAGTAAAGTTATTGTGGTTAAGTGTAGGAAAAGAAACCTGGTGATGACATACCTGAAAATGAATCACTGAAGTTCACTCAGTGTGCACACGGTTCCGAACACTGGTCTCCTGAGGAAAGTCCTGGTTTTGTGACCCACCCACAACCCCAACCTGCCTCTTTAAAGGGACCACTTCTTTCTTTACTCCCACTAGTGCATTGGTCACATGATGGCAGCCTTCTTAAATGTGTGGGCTATCCACAAATTATTGGCTTGCAATTTTCAAGGAATATGTACCAATTTTGGTGCATTATTTTTGCAGGAACACTTAAGCCCCATTTCCACCAAACACTTTCGGTATGGTACCTTTGGAACCAAAACTAACCCTTCAGACATGGTACCTAGACCCTAGGGTTTCTACTGCAAACAGTACTCTTAAATGTGGGCAGGGTTGTTGTCACTCACTGCTCCGTCAAAAATAAAACAGGCTGCAGTGAGAGTCTCTCTCCATGGGATATTTGAAAATAGCGGGTTTGTGCATTTAGTCCTTCTCAGGCAAGCTCAGGGCTTTAGTGTTGCCGGAGCCCACAGGAACTACGCTCCACAACACTTTTTTTTTCTTCAAATGAGGATTAGAATATATGCAGTTCACATAATGATGGTGAAAGTTGTTAAAGTGAAATGAGTAACATGTTGGCAGTAGTCATCCCAGTGAATTAAGTTATTTTTTTCTCAGACTCCAGCTGCTGTGAGAGGCAGCAAAACATCCTTTCATTTTATAGTTACAGTTTACTAATAGAACTCTCCACGGTATGACCAATGGTTACATGAGCCTCAAAAAAGGAGGATCTATTCCTGTAAATATCTCTTCAAGGAGATGAAGTCTGCGGAGAGGAGACTTCCACAGGAGCTAAGAGCGCAGTGTATTTTATGTTTGTACCCCAAAATCAGAATTAATTTAGCAAGACTTATTTGGGAAACTATCCGTATTTGCCTATTCTTTCCTTGTTAAAATGATTCCCTTTTCTTCTTCTCTTATTTTCTGATCTAAGTGTATCTTGTCTCATTATGGAAAAAATTGTGCTTTTCCAAATATCTGTCCTATACTACAGAGTTGTGATTATCATTAGTCCTTATTAGTCCTATAATGTCAGCCTGAGCCTGAAAAAGACTTTCAAAACTAAGGCTACAATTTATTGAATTCATCTGGGGCTGTTTTTATTGCTTCCTTATGTACATTCCCTCACGTTCACTCTGTTCTTAAACACACATTTTAATTGTCTATTGTTGTTTCTATTAGTCACATTGCGTTACGCCCTGATGCCAGAATGGATTTGTAATTGGTATTATAGCAGCAGTCATTAGGTGTCAGTTGTATTTCTTTAAGATTGTAACTTAATGTTAAATAATTGCCGTGTAATTGGGGAGAAAATGGGGTAAGCTTGGCGATTGTGAATCTGCAATTCATCAGCTAAAAGAATGTAAGTTGGCCACCATATTGACAACGTTTGCCTTCTGATTGTTTCCAGTGGTTTATAAATCACAGAAGTCTGAACTGAAGTTGGACACGGCGGACCTCCTATTGTGGAGGACAGCAGGAGGAAAACCGAAAATCGTTCCCAGCTTCTTTGTCCGCAAAAGGAGAAAAACATGGATGTATTTTGTGAGCTAAGCTAAAACACAACAGTGGGAGTCTGTTTCTTGGGGTTTCTCGGGGTCATAGTTAAGTAGTGGGGTTAGAGGTGCAGAGAACTGATGCCCTGCCCCAAGTGTCAGGGGGCGATCCAGAGCAGGACTCTTTCTAATCAATGGCCACCAGCTTCAGGGATGAGTGTGTAGACCACAAACGCATTAGACCCACTGAGATGAGGATCAAACTGACACTGATGACCCCTCCCCCAAACTTCATGGTGAGTTCATTTCATGGTTTTCAAGCGTTTGTTTGCAAATTAATCAGCTGCTTTGATTTGGCAAACTGCTATTATTAACACGACTAGTCAGATTGTGCCAATAAAAGAAAAAAATCATTGCCTTATGAAGACATTATAAACTTTGTAGTTTGTCAGCACTAATATAATTATATAAAACCTCTAATTTAAAGTGGCTTTAATCATCTTTCTGCTTTGAAAAAATATTGTTTGGAATGTGAAAGGTGTCGCTCGTACTTACAAATGCAGCACACAACTCTGCAGTTCCCCTCAGCTTTTCAGCATTTTAGCCTCTTTCAGCTCACTGTTTTGATTTTATAAGCAAATCTCCACATGAAAATGGACATAAAACAGACAAGGCAGTTCATAATAAACAGACATTTAAAACAGTTTAAAACATGGATTAACTGATCATAGAGTTGTAAAACTATAAATTATAAAAAACAGGTAAGATTTTAAAAAAGCGTTGCAGCAGCATGAAGTGTAAAAAGAAAGTTTCAGACCTGTATCAGGAAGTCATAGCTAGTTAAAGGCCAAAGTGAACAGATAGTTTTTTAGCTTTGTTTTAAAAAATATTTATCGAGCTAGCTTCACTGATATCTATAGGTGGGGTGTAACCGACAAAGGCTGCATCCCTGATATTCTTCCGGCTGTTGCTGCAAACCTCCAGTAAACCAGCAGCAGATGATCGCAGTGTTCTTGGAGGCAAATATTAACAAGTAGTTTATGGCCACAACTTTTTTTTTTTGATTCACTCTCAGTGCTCTCATCAACCTTATTTCCAGATGCAGCAGGAGGCTGTTTTCAGTGAAAGAGCTCTTATAAACCCACTGTACAGTCTCTGCTCAGCACAGAACAGAAAAGGGACTAGCCAGTGAACATAGTGGACCATTAAGCAGCTAAAGAGCCAGAGTCGGTGGAGACCAAAAACAGAGCAAAAAGAAAGTGATTTTAGATTCCATATGTATCATGTCAATGTTTCTAAAGTGACATAGTATCTGAGCTGTCTTCATCATCTGGAGGTGGAAGGGATTGTGGATTGGGAGGCACCTGTAGACCACTGTTCAAGACTAACAAACAACAAAACTGGTTGTGGCAATCCATTGCTGTTTTTAATTGCCAGCATCTTTTCCTAACTTTAACCAAGTGGTTTTTGCACCTAAACCTAACACATAAACCCCACCATTGTTAAAAGGTAAAGAAACGTAAAGTTTCAACATATCCGCAACATAATAGCGTACAAATGTTACGTATCAGCAATTTTCAGAAATGTGCATTGCCCAGTTTCTCCAAATGCTAATTTTGCTCTGTTTGCTGGAGATATATACTTTTGTTAATACATTCGCCATATTAGCTTTAGAAGGTGATTAATCTTGTGTCCAGTTTGCTGTGCTGCCCCCAAGTGGCCAAGAAAATCCTAACTTTTTTGAAGTAATGGTGTAACTCTGGAGAAAAAAAAAGTCCTGGTTTTCAATCCCAATTTCTTCTTGTGGTCTTACATACATGCACTCATTGTACATTGTCCACCTTTTTAATCACACAAAATAATCAGATTTATCTACACAAATCATGACGAGAAACATTCTTTTGAATCTCTGAATTGTACTACAAAAAAAGTGAAGAAACTGATTGCCTTGACTTCGTTAACTTTCAGCAGAACACTGATTGGTATTCATATATTCTTTTTGCATCTAAATATGAACTTTTCAATTATCTGTGGTGCCAAACAATCATTTTATGTTCTAAAAATAACTGATTTTCAGTTGCCTCGTTTCACGTTGCAGGAAAAAAAACCCTCATTTCCAGTGACAGCAGAGCAACCTTTGTGAATGTAAACTTAATTAAAATAATAGTTATATTCTGTCTGGATACTCCAAAAGCTTCTATTTGTTTCTCTTTCATATTTTCACTCAGAGGGTTCATTTTCTCCCCCACCTGTGAATTCTGCTCAATGTGCATAAACTACCTTGAACTGTTGATAATCAATGTTCACCCATAAAAACCTGGTCGAGCCGCTCCCCGGGGCAAGGCGTGGCGGTGTCTTATTTATGCAATTCAATATGCGTGCAGAGAGAGTGGACTGCAGTCCTCGGGGGTATCAGTAATCGTCTGGAATAACTTCCAATTAATGAGCCAGATGGTATTTTCACAGTAACACCTGGGATGTCCAGGCGCTCAGCAGGCAGGAATTAATTCCACTTAGAGTAATATTTCAAAAAGTGTTATCCCCTACATCCCTGTCTCTTCTTTTTTCCACTGCCGGCTGCTTAAAGCTGTAATAAATATCCCCTGCACTTCTCTAACAGAGCAAGTCTGATTCGCCCGCACAGGCCTCCTCTCTTGTTTCTTGGGGTGTTTTTAGTCCTTGGTAATCCTGCTGAAAGACATAACTGTCTGGGACAACTTCCAGGGAAGCACAAGGACAAAAAAAAACAGCAAAAAAGGAAAATGGCAAATTCCATGTGTTGGTCTGTTTATAACTTAATATGCCACTCAGTCTCCTGCAGCGCGGAGTGAGGGCTCTGGCCCAGTGCACACGGGCTAAATCGTGTTAGTTAGGCAAACACTGCAACATGACAGGATTAACCAGGAATGTGAGCGTAGGCACAACAGCCAGCAGAGACCGGGCTCCATGCACCGTATTTTTCGTCTTGTAATTATGACTAAAGCCAGTCAGTTTGTTGACCGCACTGGCCACACTGATAGATACATGCGTCACTTGCTATGATCCAGTCTCCATGGGGCTATTTCAACAGAGTGATACATTCTGGGTAAAAGTTGTGCGCTACTGACTCCTCCGTGCTGTTAATTCAATCAATGCATTAAATGTTAGGTGAGCTAAATTTGATTATTGTAGAATATATGGTGGCTTTAAGGTGCAAAGCTAAACATATCGCAAAAAAGACCATTTTGAAAAAGTGGAAAAACAACATTTTACCTAAAAAAAGAGACAACAATCTGATTTGCTATGCTTCCCTTTCTGTTTCTCTCTCTCTTAATTCATCATTTTGTCATATGGATCACGGTACATTTATTATGTTGATCTATCCTGTACACATAACATTTCTTTTTTCCATTGAAAGGGTTTTTCCTGGGTTTTGGGGTTTTTCCATATTTGCTGTGAGGGATGTCGTATGCTGTAAAGCCCTCTGAGGCAAATTGTGATTTGTGATATTGGGCTTTATAATTAAAATCCAATTGAAAAATTGCATTGAGCAAAATAAAAAATACATAAACCAAAAAAACAAACATTTAAAAATTAAAAAAAGACACTATTCAAAGACAGAAATATTATCCAAGTTTACCAAAACCGAAACCACAAAAACAATAAAAAATAAAAAAGTAGAAAAATGATAATAATTACAGAGTCCAGCAGGTGACGAACAGGTGGTCTAAATACTGGGAACAAACCAAAATAATAAATAAAATTTGGCTCCTGACACCTGCCGGACTCCATACAGAACAAAGTTTGTCTCTCTCCCCCACACACACAGACAAAAACAAAAAAGGAAACCGTCGACAATTTTCAAACCAAAGTCACAAAACAGTGCAGAGAACCGTGTTAAATTATATGTTTACAAAGTCACTGCAACAAACACAAAATCCCAACAAATAATTGTTGAGCCACTACACTGAATAAATATAGGTCTACGGTATGTTCCTCACTCAAAAAATACCTCAGTACGGGTGGTATGAATGTCAAACATTACAGAGCAGACAAATAAGAGGAGAAAATGACCAACTGGAGCTCCAAACCACAGCGCTGAGGCCCATGTCTTCACCCTGGGCTTCAGGCCTGCACAGGGCCGAACTCAGACCAGGGAAATTAAATGAAAGGGAACACTTTCTGTAACATTTGTACAGTTTTATTTTTACAAGAAGCGTCACATTATGGCCACAGGGAGAAAAGTGTGCTTAGTTGGGTAATATTTTCAATTGATTTCACCACCATAACACTGCGGTTTCAGTTTTAAGATAACTTTAGCACTGCATTGGCTTTCTATTAGATTCACTGTTAGAGAACTGGTTTCCAAGCTTCTACTGCCAAGTTATGCTGACTCCCCCTTTTCACTGGTTGCATCTGTTTGACTGCGAGTAGTTCGGCCAAAGAGTAAAGGTTCTCTTCTCAGATTGTTTTACCTTAAAACTCTCAATGCAATGTAACCTCACACAACAGTTTGTATGATATCCTACGAACTAGAGCTCTACAAATGCGGTACGTCGCTAACATAAGGTTACGGAGGTTAGGTTTAGGAAAAGAAACATGGTGCGAGCGTACCCTAGGATGCTTTCAGACCTAGAGTTGTCTTGCTTTGGTCTGAATCAGGGACTAATTTTGTTACAAAGTTGCATAATTGTCTAGAGTTGGTTCGTGTTCTCACAGCAACATTTACAAACCAACCAAATCAAATGCCTTGTGTGAGAAAGCTGCTCTTGATTGGTCAGAATTTCCATGTTGGAAAAATCCAGGAAGTAAACCAAACGTTGAAGAAGAGTACACTTGCAAGATAAATGTGACACTTTCTAATGTCACAATGGAGGGACAACTACGCAGGTTGATTTCAGCTCTGCTCATTGTGGACTATATTGCTGTCATTGTTCATTTTAGTCAAACCATACAGTTTGAAAACGAGGCGCGGCTCCAACTAGAAAACAATGTTTTGATGCATTGGATGTGCTGAATGTGTATATTAAGGCAGTACAGGAGGAGGTGCACATTAATAATCCTCCAGGACTGTAACATGCTCATGTTTAACCCAAACCAGAGTCCTGCACGGGTCCAGTTTTCAAGATCCGCCCCGACCCGACCCGGGGACGTACAAAACCGCACCCGAACCGTAAACCCGCACATCAGGCCAATTAGTACCGCAACCCGGTCCGACCCGTTGAAACACGACCCGCAGCTCGACCTGTAACCCGGATTTAAATTAATCATTTTGGGTCATATTGGCTGAATATTGAACAGCATATTGCCACAGTTAAGGTGCCAGTGAGTAAACAACGACCTGAATGAAGCAGCTCTCACAATAAAAACCTGACTTCAGCTCCATCATCAACCCTCTGTGTTCTTCTCCCATACGAGTGTAAAAGCACTTGTTTGTTACGTTTAATGCTTTTAAACTTTTAATCTATGTAAAGGAACTTTACATGTGTAATAATAGACTTACTTTCTGTCCAGAGCGACGTTCAGCAGTTACGAGCCGTCACCTGTTTTTAGAATCCATCGAGGAGAGAAGTAATCCATCAGGGAAACACTTCAGAAACATTATAAAGTGATAGTTGTACGTTTTATCCACTTATTTCTCAAATACCTAAATAATTATTTACTGTTTTGGAAGTGGCGCTTGTTAGACGGTGGCAGCCATATTGATTCTCTCGTCCAATCACAAATTGTGTAATTAGATGGTGAAACGCGTGTAAACAGCTGAGCCAATGACCGTTGTGAAATAGCAGAGGCGATCCTCAGAGAGTAAATAATGACCAAGATAGTTATCTGTAGTTTACCGAACTAATGACTGATGTGTTTATCTAAAACCTGCGATCCGACCCACATGTTATTTTTTCCACCCAGATCCGAAATTTTTTTTTTTTAAAACACCACCCGCAAATCAGCTGTTTTTGCGGGTCCCCGACCCAGTGCAGGACTCTGACCCAAAGTCAGAAAGTCCTGCAGGAAAGACCTACCCTCAGGTCAGGAACCACTGATTTAAAGAGAGAGAGAGAGAAGAGGAAAATGATAAGTTGTCTGATCAACATTCAAACTGCACTGTATTAACTGCATCATCATCATCATCTGTGCAAACTGAAATTATTTCTCCCAGGGCATCAGGAGATGGAGTAGATTACTTATCTAGAGATGTCAACTGCATAATACAGTCATCATTGCAGAAGCATAATCATTAAATTTATACCGGATATCTACACTTACCACCAAAGCATCTGCCCCTGCTATGAATCTGAAATGCTTCATTACAAAAATACTGAAGAGGAGATTTCAAATAATGGATCTTGGCATGTTTTGTCTGTGCCTCGTTGCAGGGACATTGAGTTTATTGTCAAGTTCACAATGGGCGTGCTGCGATGAGCTGCCTTTGATGATCATAAATGAAATCAGAGCTCATTATGATGAGTTTGCTGATCATCAGCCGGCCCTTTTTTTCCCCCTCCTGCTCATAATGATCAAAGTCGGCTCAAACACATCTCCCTGGGAAGTTCTCCTTCTTGCGGTCTGCCGTCGTCTTGTTTCCAGAGGCAGAGCTGTAGCCCGGGGGCTCGGCGACTCCATATGGAAGACATACAGTATGCCCTGCTTATTTGCTCATGTAGAGACAGACTGCCTCTCTCTGCCTGTACTCTATGATGTAATTAGTAGCTTCTCTTGTCAAGAATGAGGTTACTGTTTATCTTTGTCGAAGCCCGTCCATTAAATCATTATTAGCTGGCTAAATGCTGCAGGAGGAGTTTGCTTCCTGCGTGGCCGCCTCACTGAGTTATGGCCAAATATCGGCTGTGTCTGACTGTCCTATAATTGATGGCTCTGGTTAAGCTTGGGCAGATCCATAAAGAGCAGTTTCTGCACTGTGGGTAATGCAGGCCTGGAAACATGAGGAAATATGAGATAGACGAGGCAGTGAGTCACAGGAGGACACAGAAAGTCCCCACATGAAAGCCAGAACAGACATTACATCGATCCATGTAATGTAATGTTGCTCATGTCCACCCTGAACACACCGAGTATTACTTTTCACAAGATTAATAAGAGAAACGCTAAGTTCTCCCAAGGCCTTTTTTATGGCTGCATTTTTATTGTTGTGCAGCATTCAACATTTATTAGAAAAATATTAACCCTCTCTCTGAACCTCTCCAGCTTTACAGGCTGATGACACAGCTGTAGCCAGACGTGACTGATTTTTAAATTAAAGTTGTAATTCTTAAGATTTACACAAAATCAAAACACATTTATACATTTTATTGTTGGCATTTTCTCAGCAAGTGCGTGAATCTAATCCAGATAACTTTGCTATTTGTAATATTTCATTGATGCCAATCTCTGTTTACTGTTCATGCTTTTCCAGCCATGTCAGAAGGTACACCTTGCTTGTACCAGGTTGGACCCCTTTTGCCTTCAGAACTGCCTTAACTCTTGGTGTCATAGATTCAACAAGGTGCTGGAAACATTCCTCAGAGATTTTGGTCCATGTTAACATGATAGCATCACACAGTTGCTGCAGATTTGTCGGCTGCACATCCATGATGTGAATCTCCCGTTCCACCACATCCCAAAGGTGCTCTATTGGATTGAGATCTGGTGACTGTGGAGGCCATTGGAGTACAGTGAACTCATTGTCATGTTCAAGAAAGCAGTTTGAGATGATTTGAGCTTTGTGACATGGTGCGTTATCCTGCTGGAAGTAGCCATCAGAAGATGGGTACACTGTGGTCATAAAGGGATGGACACGGTCAGCAACAATACTCAGGTAGGCTGTGGTGTTTAAACCGTGCTCAGTTGGTACTAAGGGGCCCAAAGTGTGCCAAGAAAATATCCCCCACACCATTACACCACCAGCAGCAGCCTGAACCGTTGATACAAGGCAGGATGGATCCATGCTTTCATGTTGTTCACACCAAATTCTGAGCCTACCATCTGAATGTGGCAGCAGAAATCCAGACTCATCAGACCAGGCAACGTTTTTCCAATCTTCTATTGTCCAGTTTTGGTGAGCCTGTGTGAACTGTAGCCTCAGTTTCCTGTTGTTAGCTGACAGGAGTGGCACCTGGTGTGGTCTTCTGCTTCAAGGTTGGACGTGTTGTTGGTTCAGAGATGGTCTTCTGCAGACCTTGGTTGTAACCAGTGGTTATTTGAGTTACTGTTGCCTTTCTATCATCTTGAACCAGTCTGGCCATTCTCCTCTGACCTCTGGCATCAACAAGGCATTTTCACCCAGAGAACTGCCACTCACTGGATATTTTCTCTTTGTCGGACCATCCTCTGTAAACCCTAGAGATGGTTGTGTGTGAAAATCCCAGTAAATACTCAGACCAGTCCGTCTGGCACCACCAACCATGCCACGTTCAAAGTCACTTAAATCACCTCTCTTTCCCATTCTGATGCTCAGTTTTAACTTCAGCAGAGCAGACAATGCCTAAATGCACTGAGTTGCTGCCACGTGATTGGCTGATTAGCTATTTGCATCACACACAAGAATATTCATTCAGTGTTAAAGCACATTCTATTTATATTTTGGCGAACCAAAGCTATGGGAGTGGTGCTGAAGTGTAACATTTGTGCTTTATATATTCGGTACACCTATAATCACATGTGGACCCAGCCCGGCACCCTCACTTAAAATGGTCTATAAGCTCCAGTACTCAGAGCTGCTTTACTACTAATGCAAACTGAACATTTCTGATTGCTGCTGCACCACAGTAAAACTGTTCAACTAATGAAACACTGGGTGGTTTTTATTGTGAAGCAGTCACAGGAAATGCAATGCATTTGTCACTGAGGCTGTGTTGGTGCTAGTTGTGATTGATTACCCAAAGTGTGTCCAAAAAACAAGACATGGTCATTTTCCACACTGTTTTGACAGCATATCATTTTTATGATCCACTGTGGCGCCCAGGTGTCGTTGTGCAGATCAGCTGCACTGACTGCAAAGTCTTGAGCTCAATTCAAGCTCAGGACCTTTGCTGAATGTTGTTTCCTATCTCTCCCTCATTTCCTGTTATCTTTTAGTATCAGCTTTCTAATCAAAGCATAAAATGTCCCCCAAAATATAGTTTTTAAAAAAGTAAGTTAACCAACTGTACAATGTCCTGCTGTTGTATGGAAAACCACACGTGCGCTTGCTCATAGTATGATGGAAAAACGCTGATTACAGACTGATGTCTTTATTAAAACAACATGAGTTTGTTTGGCTGGGCTGTAAACAGATAAACCAGCTGCTCCTCTGTTGTCATTCTGATAAAGTTGCAGCTGAAAGAGTGTTTCCCTCAGAATGCTGGGACCTGTAACCACATTTGCTGTTATCATTAGCAACTGCAGGTGTTAACAAATCCTTTTAAATAAAGTTTAAAAAGGGGCAACTGAACAAACGAAATAGGGGGAATATTGCCAAGTGATTTAAAACTTCTGATCTAGGCATACATACATGTTCGTCAGGAGAAATATGTTGAAATTCCAAATCCATTTACAGTACACTTCAATTAATTTACTGCACATACTTAAAACTGGGTTTAGTGTTGAGTTAGAAGAAAGTGCATGAAGGCTGGTCCATAAGAGGTTCATCCCATGAAGAGCATGAGTGCACTCAACAACTTTCTGGCTTTGATGCTTCTTGTGTGTAAAGTTCAACATGATTTAGCCTGATGTTTAAGAAAAAAGAAAGGTCAGAGCATCCAGAATGGAAATACTGTAGCTTATCCTCTGGGGAGCATGAATGTGTTCAGAAAATTTTGTGGGAACATAATGGGCAACCCGGTCTGACACTGACCAAAAAAGCTGTCCTTTCTTGCGGCATAAAACGGCCATGCACTGTCAGTGTGTAACGATGCCCAATGGCGTCAGGGGGAAAGGCAGCAGGACAGAAACGTAAGTTAAGGAAGTGAGAAGTCTTAGTAGGGTCCAGCAATCACCGACTTTTACCTGAGAGGTCGGTGTTTGCTTCCTGTATAAATGTAAAGCCAAACCCTGTTTTTTTCTTCTAAATCAAACCACATGCTTTTGTTGCCTAAAGCTAAAAACACACTGCCACCACCGCAGTGCGGCGCCTCATGTGATGCACGTCAAGTGCCATCCCCAGCACACAATGGATGCGTGGCACTGCAGTTCATCAAGAGACCACACACACTTATGACTGCTTTTACTGAAAGATTTGTACTTCCTCCACCTATGCATTAGCTTAAAATCATGCATGGATAGCCCCTAATTAAACTTGATTCCTCACCTGAAGAGCCGATCTTCACAGCTATGTCTGGCCAGGCAATATCTTTTTGGCCATTGTCTTTATAATGACGGGATTGTGGACTGTGTAGTTTCTCAACCTCACTGAGTCTCCTGCCATCCATTCTTGGTCACACATGAGACACAGCAACAACTACAGAGTTCTCTTTATACAGAAGTTGTATGAGAAGAAGAAATATGAGAAGTCGAGTTGCCATGGGAACTAGGACGTACAAGCAGAAAGCAAGTGGGGGGGATGCATTTAATTCCAAGGGCAGCAAAGCTGGAAATGGGACTATGGCAGGAAGTGGTCCAGGAGCGCCGACGTGCGTCTAGCCGCCACCGATGTGTGGTGGTACATCGAAATTAATAGAGGCGTATTTCTTGATGTGCTGCGTTTGCCGCCAGTGTGTTTTAGCCTTTAACCGAACCACATGCAAGTGTTGGCTAAACTTAACCATTTTTGTTGTACCGACATTTATTTTGAAAGAGACTTAGGCAAACTTTACAGTTCCTTTAAAAACAGAAGTGTATTTTAGAAGACAAATTGTAAGTAACAGGCAGAAGTTGACACGGCGTCCCAGAACGTCACCAGCAGCCACACTCATGCTACCTTGCATGTCATATGTCGATGTGGACCAAGAGACAATATATGGCGAGGTCGGAGCGAGAATGTGTTGTGATGGGCCCCTAAGTTGCGTGGTGATGGTAGTGCTAGAGCATGCTGTTGAGAACATTCGTAATCATCCTCTGGGAACAATAAATGTCTGCAGCTAATTTCATGGCAATCACTTGTGCTGGGCGGATCACCATTTTTACATCCACCTAACGGGTCAAATATAGTTTAAAACCTAAATTTCATTAGTTTTTTGCATAAGAACTGCTCCTTTTAGGAGGGATCGGCGTTGACAAGCAAACAGCTGTGAGGGATGACAAGTGGTCCATCTGAATTTCTGACATAAATATGAAATATTAAAACGTCCTCTCACTGTTTGATGTCCGCAGCTCTTGGCAGACCTGCAGAGGACTCACAGGGAAATGTCTGTCTTTTGCAGCTCCATGTGAGTGAGTGAGTGTGTGTGTGTTTGTTTGTGCATATTTGTGAACATGTGTGTCCCTCTGTATTCCCAGTTTGCCAGGAAGTCTGGCTCTGTGGGCAACATGCAGTGATGCATGCTGGGAGCCTGAGGCATGGAGATATTAATTAGCTCAGAGGAAACAATAGATGACTGGCTGACTGAGAGGAGAGCGCAACGGAGACTTTTAAACAGGGTCATTTTCATTTGAACGAAATGAAATATCTTATATACATACCATAATTCAGCCAACATAGTTTCTTTTATCTGTTGTGATGAAAAACATATGTCACCACCTGTCATTTTTATGGCGGTACAGCTCATATTACATTTATGATGGAAAATGAAGCAGGAAATGCGACTCTGTAAAGAGATCCCTGAACCAATAAAGCAGCTTGTTCGCAAAGTATTACAAAGGCACAAAAACAAGTTGTCATTGCAGGTTTCTAAATTATTTCCCAACATATTGCAGGATTGGGTGGTGTCGTTCGACATCAGGTTTCCCATCAGGCAGTAAACGTTAATTGAAATTCTTTAGGCAGTGAATTCAAACACATTGTGTTTTCGTCTACTGTGGTATTTAGATTGATCTTTATTTTGTAACATTAATATTTCATTTCTGCTGTCAGGGATTTGGTTTGAAATGAGGACATTATTACACTGAATTATTACTGAATGAGAGTGATTTTTAATAAATAATGTTTTTACTCAGAGATAAGAATCAAGGGTGATTGAAACAAATGTTATTTGTGGCTGTAATAAACATGGTTATCAATTTATAATTTATGAAAGTTATTAAAATGAAAGGTGACTCTGCCGTCAGTGCTCGTTTCTTTTGAGTGGATGAAAGAGGAATATTCTTTTTTCCTGTTTCTTCTGGGGCTTATATGATAAATGAAAAACAGAACTATGGAGACAGCACACATTCAGAATACAGTATGAGCAGTGAACTCCTTATATTCATTAATGAGTTGATCTGAGGGTTACATTATACTTCATGTATTCCCTCAGTAAAGGGACGTTGCTTTTGTAATATTATAGAAAGTTATAATACTAAAAACACAATAGTTGTCATATCCTTTAAGAGGTTTTTCTTTTAGTAATTATCGATTAAATATAGATATCCCTCTAAATTTCTTGTTCGTTTACTCATGGATTGTTTGTCATTTTCAGAGGTCCAAGCAGCAAAGCTCACTGCTGAAGCCCTGTCTTTCTCAGTAGTTGTTGTTGTTGTTTCCGGTGGTTGTCGTTAGTTGTCGTTGTTGTTGGTATGTGTTGCTGCATTCTCTGCTGTTGTTGCTGTTGTTCTTAGTAGATGTTGTTGTTCTCTGTACTTCTCATTGTTGTCTTTGTTCTCAGTAGCTGTCGAAGTTGTCGTTCTCGGTAGTTGTCATGCTCTTAGGAGTTGTCAGTGTTGTAATGGTTTTCGGTAGTTATTGCTGACAGTAGTTGTTCCCGGTAGTTGTCGTTAGTTGTCATTGTTGTTGGTATGTGTTGTTGTTCTCAGTTGTTGTTGTTGTTGTTGTTCTTAGTACTTGTTTTTGTTTTGAGTAGATGTAGTCCTTCTCAGCATTTGTTGTTGTTGTCATTGTTTTCAGTAGCTGTCATTGTTTTCATGGTCCTCAGTAGTTGTTCTCGGTGGCCGTCATTGTTGTCAGGAGTTGTCAGTGTTGTAATGGTTCTTGGTAGTTGTTGAAGGTAGTTGTCGTTTTTATTTACTGTAGCTGTTGTTGTTCTCGGCTGTTGCCATTGTTGTTCTTAGTAATTGTTTTGTAATGTCTTAGTAAATGTTGTTGTTATTATGTCGTTGTTATTGTTCTCAGAAGCTGTCTTTGGTGTCATGGTTGTTGTTGGTGTGTGCTCTTGTTGTTGTTCTTCGTAGATGTTGTTGTTCTTGGCATGTGTCGTTGTCGTTGTTGGCATTTGTTCTCAGAAGCCGTAATTGCTGTCATGGTTTTTGGTAGTTGTCATTATTCTCAGGAGTTGTCAATGTTGCTATGGTTCTTGGTAGTTGTTGTTGACAGTAGTTGCCATTGTTCTTGGTGTTGTCGTTAGTTGTCATTGTTGTTGGTAGTTGTTGGTATGTGTTGTTGTTCTCAGCTGTTGTCGTTGTTCTTAGTACCTGTTTTTGTTCGTAGATGTTGTCGTCCTCTGCATTTGTCGTTGTCATTGTTGTCGTGGTTCTCGATAGTTGTCATCGTTGTTCTCAGTAGTTGTTTTTGTTCGTAGATGTTGTCGTCCTCGGCATTGGTTGTTGTTGTAGTTGTCATTATTCACTGTAGTTGTCATTGTTCTCCAAGACATTTTTTCATGTCTGAAAACAATACTAACATGTCCATATGAACGTCATAGTTGGTCGCTGTACTTATTTCTCATGTCCATACTGGCCAAATTTCAATGACAGTGATAGGGAAACAGAATCCACACTCTTATTTCTGTCAGAAAACTATTACAATGTTCAGCTTTTATATATAATATATATATAATATAATATGTGGATTATATTCATATCAAATCAAGCGGGCATCTTTTCATGTTATTGTCTTTTTAGTATAAAATTATTACCATCCCTATATTTCCATGTCACCAACCCTCCTCCACAGTTTAGCAAGGAAGCACTGTCTGGGGAGACACTAACAGGAAATATGATACATAACAGTCTGTAACTTTGGAGGATACCCATTTGATTTGTCTAACTCAGACTGCTGAAGGAGTATTGATGTCTGTAGCAGTATTAATATCACTTATTCTGGCCCAGTATTGCTTGGATCGTCCATACCTCCCAGAGGGTAGCGAGTCAAACTGCTCATCCAGGAAATAAAGTGTATCAAAATTTGTTGTTCAGTTTTAATCCCCTTAGCTGGTTGTGAAGTTTCCCAGCCTCTCTACCTCAAGTCTTTATTTTAAATCTTATTGACAACTGAGATGCCCATAGCAGGATGTCAAAATGTACATTAGTACACTTTCTGCCAGTGGCTTATAAACAATATCCAGGATTTTCAGTCAGCCATTTAACCTACTAATCAGGTAAGATGTTAATCTATATCTAGATATCTAACTACATACTTATCAAAACAGTGGCTGTTTTGATAAGTGGTTGAGTTCCAGTGCTCTCTGCTACAGTATATTTCCCAGTCAGTGTAGGTGCTTTTACTTGTATTATGCACACGTGTTAAATGCTTTAAAAATGAAAAAAATAAAGAAAAAAATGGTACTTTTGTGAGCATATTAGCCTGTCTAGTGAATTCAAATGTTACCAACGGAGGTCATGACACCTCTTTCACACATTCTGTTGCCAATTTATGACTCAGGACACCTGTAACATGTCTCCCACTTCTTTTTAATCACCACCATTGACACCTACGAGCGGTGAGCAGGTACAGAGAAAGCTGATTTACTAGCCCACTAAAAACCTCAAAGGTCGCAGCAGGATGCGGGCAGCAAAATACCAAGCTGATGCTCTGCGGTGACGAGGTGTGAGCTGCTCTCATGAGGCGGCGTAACGAGCCGCGGCCGCAGCGGGCCGACTTGTGATTTCCGCCCATTAAAACCGAAACCCCGGGTTCGCCCCAGCAGTTGTTACGAGGCAGCTGTGTCTACGAGGGTCAGAGCTGACGAGGAGCTGGACTTTGATAGCGTGTCTCCAGCTAATTGTAAGAACACTCGTTATGTCTGATAAGGAAGAACATAAATCACAAGGAGAGGCTTGACCTGTGGCTGGCCCCGGACGTTTGGCTGGGGAAACTCTCAGGGGCCGACTCAGAAACAGCTAAGATCTCATTACGTCTTTGTCTTGACAAAGAGCCAGCAGCATCTTTGATACTGCCAGGGAGACCTGCTTTCACACACACTGCCTGTTCTTTGTGGCCGGATAAAAGCAACCTGAGACTGACACTAAATCTGGCATAGAGTCTCTGATGCTGGTGGCTAGAAGTCCTGCCTACATCACTGAAAATATCAAAGATCTGTCTGACAAGAGGTCTGTAACCCAGACCAACAACTAGAGGTGACAATACCAGCAGTGTCTCCTACAAGTTACATTCATATGCAACTCTTTTACATTAGGAGAAAAAGCTTGCTGCTCTGATTCAGGACCCCTGGACAGAAAAATGTTTAGTCACGAGCTTCACCTATTTCAGGAGGATGTGCTGTACTTCCACTGGCTGTCAATGAAATGTTACTCTTGTGCACTTAGGGTGCTGTTCTAACCTATTAGGCTCAGTTCAGTTATTCCTGGTGCTTTTGACTGACTGAAATGGATGTATGAATTTAAGCATGAATTCATATGCTAAACCCATAATAGAGCCATCGTCTCAGTATGGAAAGTCAAGGTGATATGTATTAATGATGTATATACCTATGCGGGTCCATGGAAACACACATGCATGTCAGCACGCAGTGGCGGAAGAAGTACTTTTCATCAACTTTTCATCAAGTTCAAGTAGCAGTACCAGAATGTAGATGTATTCCATTGCGAGAAAATCAAGCAATCAAAATTTTATTTGAGTAAAAGCACTGGCATCAAAATATGTTAAAAGTACCAAAGGTATAAGTACTCATTATGCAGAATGGTGTATAATATATATATATATACTGGGGGCTGCAGTAGCTCAGTCCATAGGGACTTGGGTTGGGAACCAGAGTGTCATCAGCTCAAGTCACCAGTTCACTTCCTGGGCACTGCAAATACCAGCCACCAGCAAAAGTCCACCCATCCCACAAGGGACCCCTGCGGTTCATTAAATTGCATTGTTGTCTGGTGGCCTTTCAAGCTTTAGCTGCTTGGTTGCATCATTAACTGGCGCTGCCCGATGGCTTTGCATACGGCCGCGAAAGGATGCCTGTTTTTCGTCGCCATATGACGCCGAAATCTTTGACCAAGTGGTGGTATTTGACGACTTGGGTTGATGAGAGTACTTCTTCAGCGATACTTGGTTACACACAATAACTACCAGACATAATCAAGGAAAAGGTAAAGAGTGGTTATATTGCAACCTGTTGGGCGACTGCTTTCTCTTTTTACATTAGTGATGCATCAGACAGTGAGAAGAAGTTACTTTAGATTAAGAGTTTGAATCAGGGTTGAAAATGACATCCCGACACATCATCCTGCTGCCTTAAGATGTTAACACTAGGACAAGATTGCAAAATAGCAAACCTAACAATGATGGACGGCTGAAAAACAACAGCACCACTTCCTCCAACACAGATCAAGTCTCGTCCAACATTTCACCTTTGAGCGACTTCACAGATCACTGGCTTCTCTCCCGTGTGCATGGGAAAACAGAGAATTGGGGATAAAATGTACTCACTATAAACCATGGCCTTCAGCATGGCTCTGTTTCTCAAAGTTCTGATCTTGAACTGCAGCAGCTGCATCTGAGTGAGATATTACTGGGGTCCTTTACAGCAGCACATGCTGGGCGAAGGAAATCCAACCGCCCCACTCACTTTTTTTTTCCCTCAGTAATCCACTGTTTGTGGAGCTACTGTAATCTGTAATACATGATGTTCAGTGTCGGGCAGGGGCATAGATATAAACAGTGCAGGCAGTGCAGCTGCACTGGAGCCCGTAAGGTGGGGGGGACTCGACCCAACAATGTGTTTGGTGGAGAATGGGCCCTTGTCACCTTGGAAATATGCCTGTTCAAAGAAGAGCTCTCATTGATTAGAAACAATGCCATTTGTCATATATGCCCTTGGAAAAGGCAAACACATCTGTCATGTTCTTTTTTTTTTGTAAAATAGTCAATAGCATCTATGACTTAATTATGTTTATTCTAAATTAAATGAACAATTACTAATGTTTTTTGGTATTTTTCATGCTATGCTGATATGCCATGATGATTGCTGGGTAATATGTATGTTAATGTTATCCAGTGTCAAGTCTCTGATTATGTGATGAGACAATATGTGCATACACTATTGGACCCGTCGTAACTACCATAGTCCACCGGTTTCTGAGCGGTTTTTTGAGCCTGTAAATATTTTTTTCCTACAGCATCACATATAAATTTGAGAGGAATCAAAATATCATGACATCAAAATCAGAGGAATAACTAAATACAGTACTAGTGTTCATGTTCACGACAACGTTAGCTCATCCCTATCTCGTCATATTTTGATACTTAGACAGATGCCCCCAGCAAACCCAACACATTCTCACTCCGACCTCGTCACATATTGACATTTGGTCATGGACTTTCCACGTCCACATACAACGTGCAAGGTACCCTGGGTGTGTTGGTTGTTGACATTCTGGGACACTGTGTCAAATTCTGCCTGTTACATGCATTGTCTGCTTTCAAAATAAACGCACTACATTGGTACAACAATTGTGAATTTTCCTTCAACAACAAACACACATGGTTAGGTTTAGGAAAAAGGAACAGAGTTTGGCTTTAACCCCCTCCTGCTCGCCCACTCCAGTCTGACTTTCGCTGCCGTAACTTTCGTCCTCGTCCCGCCATGTTTCCCCCTGACACTACAGGGCACCCTCAAACTATAATGGCAACTGGTTGCGCATCATGCGCATTTTCTGACACTGCATTTCACTGCCCAAGCGCTGGATTTTGACGACTTCTGAATGAGACCGGGCTCAAAAATCATATGACCAAATAACTCAATTGTATTTCACTTGGGACACAAGCACGGGTCTCCTGGGTCAAAGTTGTGCTCATTGGACCCATCCATCGCCCCTTCCATTGGCCCTAACTGGACTTTCTTGTTCTTTATACTGTGTCTGTTGCTCTGACCGTCTAATAATGACAGGGATGGGTTCAGATTGGAGTTTGTTGAAAGCCTGGTGTGTCTCATCCAGACAGTAAAGAGTGCCCCTGGTTTGCATCTTGAATTTTTGTTTTAATACTACTACTAGCACTATTGAAAATGTTACATTCAACATGAGATAAATTTTGCAGGTATCCCAGTCTTTCAGCTTGAATACACAAGTGTTTTGTGAACCTTTACAAGACTTTGCTTTCCTTCCATCTTTCCCCTTTTCATCTTGTCCTCGCTTTACTTCCATCTTTCCTTTTATGTGCCCTTTTCTTTCCTTTTCTTTTCTTCCCGTCATTTCTACTTTTGTGTTTTCTTTCAGTTTGTCCTTTCTTTCCATTCTTTGTCTTTTAATTTCTTTGTCTCCTTATTTCTTTCCCTCTTTCCTTCCTTCCCTCTGTCCTATCTTCAGTCCTTCCCCACCTACTGTTTTCCTTCATGCCCTCCCCTTTCTTCCTTTCCCTGAATCCCTGTTTCAAAATTATAAATAATAATTAATTTGTTGTAACTTCATTTAGTTACTGTATATGTTAATACAACAAGAATTTAACACTGTGTAAAAACAGTTATTTGAAATGAGTAAGTTCTGTTAAAGCTTAAATACTTTTTACTGCAGAAATCATCTTAAATTGAAACTTGAATGTTGAATTCCTCCTGTAATGGTGTGTTTTTACATTCTGGTACAGTACAGAGTCTTTTTCCGTCAGATCTTTTCACCATGTAAACCCGAGGTTGTTAGTGGGAGAGGGAGGGTCTCTGTTCAGCAGGGGGAAGTATTGATTTGAGGAAATGGTTGACCTCTGACCTCGGCTACACGCTTCCTAACTGCCAGAGGGTTGACAGCGCATGACATATTTCCAACTTCCCTTCAAACACATCTCGGCTCTCTCCTCCCGAGCAGCAGGCCTGTACGTTACCGCGGGACTTTGACACACGCTGTTATTCTAACACATGGCTAATTTTCTCCCTGACACATTAGAAGCCAAGACAAATATTCACTTTCACTCTGCTGTGTGAGTTTGGATTATAGACTGGAGCTCTGACAGCACAGTATGGAAACAGCAGACTGGAACATTTTGCCACTGCGGCTGACTGCCGAGACTCGTCTGAAAAAAAGCAAAACGTCATTGTTTTGGACTTTAAGTACACTTTGATTTGACGTGAGAGACATGGATGTGTCCATGTCTTTAGACAGCATGATTCAGTGTAAACAGACTATAAACATTTCCAGAACATTCCAGCACTGTGAGAAACTGAGGCGTAGTAACATCTGTACACCCCACACCCCTCCTGATTCAACTTTTGACCACCAGACCGAGCCAAATTTATTTCTAGTTTGAGCATGTGCACTAGAATTTGAGCTTTTCGCTGCTTTTCAAAATGCTTTGAAATGTGCTTTTTTTATTATTCAGCGATCTGCTGTATGTGATTTATGAATTTACAGGGAGGCAGAGGGAGATGTTGGACCCTGAGTAATTTCATATAAATAGTTTTTTCCTCCTGTAATTAACTTTTAGGTATTCCCTCCTCAAATGTGTGAGAGTGAGTGAGAGAGAAATTTATTCATCTGACTCGCAGGAACCATCACTCCTGACAGCTATTCAACATTTTCTTTCTGCACTTGCTGACAGCTGCAGTCAGTTGTTCTGGTCCACTTTAACTGAGATAAGGCAGTATGTGTGATATGTGCAGAGCTGCCATAGTCTCTTTTTCAACACTAGAAGTTGGACATTTTAAAATTCTACCCAGAGAGATATTAACACATTACACAACTAATATAGTGGCCAAAAGATAAGTCAGGTTATATCGTCTACAAACCCCATTAACAGACCAAAAACAGCAATGCATTGATCCAACAATATGGTCTTATATGTATAACTCCCCTGTGCTATAGCAGTGGTAAGTTTTTTTCATAATTTACTCCCTCTGAAATATTTTCTCAGGCAAGTACTCTGACCAGCACAAATCTTTTTTGATATAAAAAGAAAAAGCCTATATAAAGAGGTAAAATACAATGCTGGCCATAAGAAAAATCAAATGTGGTATTATTATTATCATTATTAATATAAATATTTGATTATGATTATTGTTATTAAAATTATTATTGTTATTAAAATTATTATTTTTTTTTTTCAAATTGTGATTATTATTATCTGACCTATAGGTATTTCACTAATTGGTATTTTTTAAATGGCAATAAATAAACAAACAAACAAACAAACAAACAAACAAATAAACAAACAAACAAATAAATAAATAAATAAATAAAAATAAAATAAAATAAAATAAAATAAAATAAAATAAAATAAAATAAAATAAATCTCACATACTCCCTTGCAGTACTCCAGAGTGCCCCAAGGGGTACCTCAACCCCCATTTCAGAGACAATGCCGTAGAGCTCCACTGTTGACCAAAACACTATTAAAACACATCAATGAGCCACACTTGTACTGGATGATATGTTCCTTCATTACCATGAACACACACACACTGTAGTTTATTTTGTCTGAACCCCACGTACACCGTCCTGTTGCTGAATATACTCACAGGTGCACCAAATGTGTATTAATCCGCCATTTGAATAAAATAGTCCCCAACATCTGCTAAAACTACAGTGCCCTTGTGTTGTAGGATATCATTAGGACTTCATTGAGCCAAATATTTATGTGTATATACATAAAGCTATATATTTGTTGTTCAATGATTAAAATAGTTTGCTTTGCATGCCCAACATCCACCCAGCCACCCATTTAATACTATAAATGAAGCATTTCCCACACAAACACACACACACACACACACACACACACACACAAAAAAAAAAAAGGCCAGACAGCAATTATGTTTCCCTTCAAAACATAATTGGCAAGACAAATAAGTGGTGCATATATCTCAAACAAACATTCTTGTCACAGTGCATGTAATAGTTTGTGAAAAGAACATACAGATGTCTTTGGGGTTTATTTCCACTGTATCAGACTTGCATTTAAGTGTGACTCCTAAACTCGGGGAATGAACTGAAATGTGACTTCTGTTTCGGGGCAGCGTGTTTTTGGACACTCTGAGCAACTGCCGCAGTATAAAGAGCCAGAATGCTGCATACATGAGGTAGACGGGTCAAACAAACATCAGACTTTTACCCAGGAGTTCACTGTTCGTTTCCCCTGTGAAACCAAAAGTCAGTTGAGTTATTTTATTGTTGTTTGGGGGGGCTTTTTGCCTTTATTTGATAGGACAGATATGGCATGAGAGGGTCAGAGAGAGAGGGGGACGACATGCAGCAAAGGGCTGTGGGTTGGAATGCAGCAAGGGTATGTACATGGGGCACCTGCTCTACCAGGTGACCTCGTGGGCGCACCATCATTTAAGTTATTTTAATAACATAGTCTGCTAGTATGTGTAGCTATGACACATGTCGTGTGATGTTACATTACGTTAATATAAAACACTTATTTGAAGCCAAACCTTGCTTTTTCTTTTAAACCTAACTACATGCTTTTGTTGCCTAAACTTGAGGAAGAAACCTTAATATGAAATGTTTTACTTACATTCTATCTTTATTATTGCATTACTCTAATTGTTTGATTTGCTGTTCCTCAGCGCAATTTAAAGGGCAATTAGTTGCCAATCTTTGCTTACCTGCTTTAGTGACTGTATTTCATCTTTGTTTTATTTTTTGTTCTTTGTATTTTCTTAAAATTGTCTCATTTTATTTGCTTGAATTCTGCAAAAAAAGAATCTACATGCATTTAATGAGCAGAAAATGTACATTTCCTGTGAAAACAGAAGTTTATTTTGTCAAGACACAGCGGGTCTCATTCATGAAACGTGAGCAGAAGGAATTTGTGTGTAAACTGTTTGCAGACGGAAATTTACGTGCATGTCCGCATTCATCAATATTTTAGTAGCTCCGATCTTTTCGTAGCTACTAACAAAATCTACTCCTGCTCCTGACCACTCGTAGTGCTTGTGTAAATTTAGTAAAGCACATAAATATTGCTTGTCACTATTGGAAATTACAATTTTAATTCGTTCTTTCTACATGTTGAATGATGATAATAAAAATATCCTTAAGGACAGCCGGATCACAGCCTCTTTGGCTTTGGTGCCCGGGTTCAGCAGGGGCAGCAGGAGCAGCAGGTGGTGGAGCCACAAAGGAGCACGCGCCAGCTGAAAGAATTATTTGAGACAACACGTTTTTTTTGTTTGTTTGTGTTTTTTGTGGCTTTTTGATCATTTGAATGAATAAATCTGATTTGAAAAATGTATCCGTATCATTTGTTAAAATAAATGTTAAATAGCTCTACATTCCGACAGCCTTCACTGATTTAGAGTTTATCCATTACGCACAAAACATCTCTGGGTTCCCGTTCCCACTTCATTCAAAACCCCACAAATGAATCTTCTGTTTGTTTGGTGACCGCTGTATTTTTTTTGTGTGTGTGTGCTTATGCGTTTCTTTGCCTCCAGTTTCATATCAAACCATTTAGCTTCACCTCTGACATTGTTCTTTGTACTACGGAGACAACATTAACAGCATCTGTTACCTCCCTCCAGGCCTTCTCTTTACCTGTCCCTGTCACACCACTACCAACTGAAGAAAATAAAATGTTTTTTCTTTCTAATTTCTTTTTTCTTTCTCTCTCTTTCTTTCTTTGCGCCATGACTGACAGGGCAACTGGATTCACCTACACCTCCTTATATGGTGGTCATTGGATATTCATGGGCGGGGATTTATGCTAATTGCTGATTAAGCACGCTGTCACTTTACAATGGATTGGCATTCATGATCATACACACATGTTTACGATCAAATCTGAGTTTCCCACGGTGTTCCTGAATCCGGAGTAGGTTTTTAGTAGAGTAGGCTTTTATGTGCAAATCTACACACAGATTTACTCACTTTTCATGAATGAGACCCAATGCATGCAACAAGTGTAAATTGACAGGCTGCCTCTTAAGCTCTACTCCCCCATTTCCGGCCCTTCCGCATCGATAGAGCCCACCCCTGACCTTCTAGGAAGTCGGCGAGTGGGTGAACTCGACACTCATTTGTCAGGTCCACAAATGGAAAGGTATGTTCGTGAATAACTTTTGACAGAACGGTGGTATAGACTTGAAACCAAACTCTACTCGCCCATTTTCGGCCCTTCTGCGTCGATAGAGCCCACCCTCGACCTTCACGGACATCGGGAAGTGGGTGAACTCGACACTCTAGGAGTCAGGTCCAAAAACAGGAAGGTATATGTTTCGCGAATAACTTTTGATAGGAAGGTGGTATAGACTTGAAATTAATGGCCAAAAGCAAAGCTGGAAGGGTACCTAGAGTGTCATAGTTTGGTTTTTAGGGCCACTGATCAAGCTTTGGCGTTTTACAAGTTGGGGGTGACAAGAAATTAATTTTCTTATTTTAAACAATGGCTACAAAATGTGCAGGAGTTGACAACATATAGATGTCTACAAAAAAAGGCAACTGATAATACAACCACAGTAATCTGAATACAATACAACAAAATGATTACAGATCAGATATGTGAATGAAGGAGAGAGAACGAGGCCCTGCTGAAGCTCGGAACTGAAATTTACAAAAAACGCAAGTGCCATTTCATTTGTCATTGGTGATAATCGGCCGTCTCGACCTGCTCAGCCCTGGGTGTGGTGCCGTTTTGTGGCACTGCATGACTAATGGACCAGAGTTACTCATCCATCAAACCATGTGAGCGGGCGTCTGTGAGCCACCATACAGCAACGATCCCCAGGCTGGTTAATGGCACTGTACTGTAGCATGGGAAACAGAACCAGGTGTCACCTCACTGTAAAGCTATGCTAATTAGCCAGGCAATAAAAACATTCAGGCTAATTAACAAAGAAAAGGCATATAAAAGGAAGGAATGTCAAACAGAAGAAGAGGGGGACGAGAGGGGGGTAACTCAAACTGCGGCTCACAAAAGGAAGGAATGTAGGAGACCAAACACCGGCTGAGGGTGTGCTGAGTGTGCTCCTGTCTGCCTGCGGGGTTTTGTGCGGTTTGATTTGTGTGTGTGTGTGTGTGTGTGTTAAAGTGTTTGAGTATGAGGCAGAGGTCATAACGTCTGAGAATATCCAGCCCTTCGACATGGTCTCTTGGGTCTGTTTTCTAATTACAGCCTCTGCCATGTCAGGAAGATTATTCATTTTCCCCCTCAGCATTATTTATTTATTAAAAACAAGACACACTGAATCCACTGGATAACATATTAAAGTTCAAACACTTATTTCCAACATGGTCCCAGGATGTTCACCAAAACAGAAAAATAAAAACTAAAAATTAAAATCTTCCAAACTAACTCACCACCGAGTGTCTCTCAGATAAGCTTTGACCTGATCTCCATTTTGTTTTTGATTAACTTCTTTTCTTGTGGTTATTTAGTTTAACTCAGGAGGACAAACAGACCAACCTGCAGAAAATGTCGGCATTGTATGTTTCTGCAAACCATGAATATGTTACATTTGCACATTTCATATATATCATACCTGATGTGACGTAATACACCATTTTAGGGCCAGTGTGATGATGTCATTTCATTAGTTGGTGCCAAAACATGACTCACCACCACAGGGCTGTAGACTACATAGGAGTCTTAAAATGTCCTCTTGTTGTGTTATTGGGAGCCAGAATAGAAGGAGTCATGGCTCAAAACTCTTATCACATACCAGCCGCCACTGCCAGTCAACAAAAATGAAAAACAACTATGGTTAAATGTGAACGGACGAAAGGACTGGACAAAGCCGATCATCAAAAATGCTCACATGTGCAGCGCACACTTCATATCAGGTTGAGGAAAAAGTATTTCCTGTTGTAGGGATGAATAATGTTATGTGTATTAAGGGTTATCATGTCCAACCAATCAGAAATTGGGAAGGTATTATGAGGAATATTGGATTTCTCTGTAATCTTTTTAGCGCGTTAGCTAAAGTTAGCTTTGATAGCAAAACAAACGTAAGGAAACTGTTCAAGTGTCGTCTTCCTTTGTAAGATTGGCATAGTAATCAACCACAAAGCCAACCATCCCACCTTCAGCAATCCTGTCAAATCATCCATCCACTGAGTGAGAGCATACGGGTCGGCCAGTCTGGTCCCATTGGTTAGTGTTTACTTATTCAAGTAACACTCACGGCAAGTGAGTGACCTGACATTTTTTAATTTAATTTTTAATTTCATATACTTTATTAATCCCCGAGGGGAAATTCAATTTTTTTCACTCTGTTGTCAATTACACACAGGTCCGAACACACACATGCACAAACAGGACCTATACATGCACTAAGTGGAGAGATGTCAGAGTGGGGCTGCCCATAACAGGCGCTCCGAGCAGTTGGGGTTCGGTGCCTTGCTCAAGGGCTCAAGGGCACCCTGGCAGTGCCCAGGAGGTGAACTGTCACCTCTCCAGCTACCAGGCCACGCTCCATATTTTGGTCCGGATGGGGACTTGATCAGGCGACCCTCCGTTTCCCAACCCAAGTCCCTACGGACTGAGCTACTGTCGCCGAACATGCGTTCATAAATCCAGTCTGACGCTCTACACTAAAATGAGAGCCCTGTTGGTAGAAGAAATGGAGCTTCATATTTCTATATGAATTAACGAAGGGTTAAGTTACTCCCTCATTCACTCCACTTGGTGCTCTGCTGCTCTGAGTTCGGCGCTCTGGATAACTGAACAGTACATTCTGACAGCGTTTGTGTCATAGAGCACTCCGGCACTCGGAAGAAGTATTTCTGAATGCACCACTCGCATCATCTTCCTCCATTGTTGAAAACAAGCCAACAGAGTTTGCTAGCTAGCCGTAGCTAATGTCTGTGGAGAATTGTTTTGCCTCCAGTTAAGCCCCACCCACCAAAAACGTCAGAATGTTTACAGAAAAATGGTCTGGTGTGTCACCCAAGTGAGGATAGTGGCACAAAAAGCTATTGTTTTTTACCAAGACCTCACTGTTTTTGCCACCAGGATTGTGCCCACAAAACTGGGTATTTTAAGCCAAAGCATGACTTCTTCCAAACCATAACCAGGTGGTGTTTGTACCTAAATCCTACCACAAACGTTTGTTTTAAAGTTTGTGTTTGCTTCATTATGTCGTGCAAATGTACTGACTAACTACCTGGAACAGTGACTACATGTACATGCAGAAAATAATCCAGTTTTTGCATCCTTTCCGAAAAACACAATATTCATTTTAAGCTGCCTAATGAAATGCCTAATGAAAATAAATATTCTTCCAATACTCCTGTTTACATGCAGCCTCACGTACTACGATTAACATGCTTTGACATGTTGTTTATCATGTCAAAAAATGTAAAAGTTTAACAGCTGAAACTGCATGTTGTTTTGTTTCTTTACTTCAAATTAAGATTTTATCAAAGTTTCCTACCGGTGTCACACTTGTTGGACCGTGGAAGCACAGCGTCCAACTTTCATGCCTTCATCCACTCTCTTAAAAGGTTAATGATGCGATATTTGTGCACACCCAGCAACCTGTTGATATCAAAGTCTTTCATAATGTTTAAAAGTAGGTGTGTCTCCCCTTCCCACCAGAAATGTGCACTTTGCTTTTAAGCTTGCATCTCCACCCAAGCCCTGCAAACTGTTGCCGGTGTGTTTAAAATGCATCCATGACAACAAACAGAGCTGACCCTAAAAAGGGGAGCGGCTGTGTAAAGAATGCTCTTAAACATGTCCTAATCTGAAAATGCTTCATTGAAAAAAGGCCTAATTTGGAATATACAGACAGAGTTTGCTGCTTAAATGATTCATATCAATATCGTCATTTGCAGAACAGCTATGTTTGGTGGTCATGTGTTTTTGTTGTAGAGGCTGTGTGTGACAAAACCCAAATGACTGAGAAACCCATCTGCTGCAACGTGAAGCAGTAAAATGAACAGTAAAAAGCAAAAACAGGAAGAACTTCTGGATTCCACCACATCCGTGTGTTGCACGTGCAAATGTTACAAGAGCAGGGTAAAGGCCTGGAAACCACCAGCGTGCTCTGGCTGAGGGTGTCAGGGTGTTACAGAGCATGAGACAAACAGGATCTTATAAAGGTCACACCCGCTCAGGTGACAATTGATTACAGGTTTGTGTGTGTTCTGAGAAGCAGCAAAGTCAACACGGAATGTATCAGAAATCAATACAAATATTTTATTTAAATAAAAACAACTAGCAGTTTGCAGTGCCTTATCAGAGATGCAACTATCTAGCATTTTACAATAAAAGAGAGAAGATTAGAGAACACTGAGGAATACACAGATATGTATTTTAAATGTATTTCTATCTTGGTGATCACAATCCCTCGGGTTTATTTTGAGAGCCCCATTAATGGCTCCAAGACCCCAGAAAAAACATCACAATCAAAGCCCTTTAAGGCCCCATCACACCAACATTTAACAGGGTAGAACCTATTCATTTCAATAGAGCTGTCGCCATCACAAGATAAAACCAGGGGAATCTTTCACATTGAGTTCAACTTTGGTGAATTCTGATATGCAAATTCCCACTGTTGATGGCTATGGTAGCCACCATCTGTGTTGCACCATCAAATTTCATATTAGCCAGCTCTCTGAGTAGAAACTAGTCTGGAAGAGGAATGATTAGCAGACAACGGCACAAATACAGTAGGTCTCCTGAGTTAAGTGTTACACCCCATCACGCTGCAACAACTATTGAAAAGTTGGCAAATATTTTGGAACACGAGTTGCTGAGTTGACGTCTTATAAGCAGAAACATGGCTGATGAAGGTAATTTATAAATAAGTTGGTCATTTTTTCCCCTTCTGTCTCTTTTGTGTTACACTGCTTGGCCTAACAAAAACAAGTCACATTGTGTGTCTGATAAGGCTGGCATTGATTTTCACAAGAGTTCATAATAACAGTTATATCGCAAATTGTATGACCGTTTGAATAAATAGAATAAATAACACCATCAGCCAAATTCATCTTTAACTGTGTTTATCATGTGTTTTGTCTTTTTTTTTTGGCAAATAATTACACTCAAAACAAAAGCAAGAACAGAAAGAAAGTGAAATGATTAAGAGGCGCTGGATTATTTACATGATGTTATCATATGTTTTTATTCACGATATCAGTGTTTCATTTTTAAATATCACGGTTATTGTCAAGACTGGTATTACCTCACCTCTAGCATCTGACATTATAAGTACAAATGATCTTTGTAGTAATAATATAGAAAAGAAGTGGATTAACTTCTCCAGAGTGAGCAGGCTGATCTCTGACTGCAGTCTGAACTCAGGTTTTACAAAATGTTTTTATTAAACTACTTAAATCTTAAATTAATTGCATATTATTTTTATACACTGTACAGTGAACCTCTCCACATTTCCCCACTAACTACCACTTTTAAAAGCTGCACAGCTCCTTAATTTTAATTTAGATATATTGTACATATTTATACATATATTTACATATTTTTGTTGCAACTTTATTTTATCCTATATTTGTGTGTCTTGCATTTTTTGTTTGTTTGTGTTGCAGCACTTGATGTATTTTTTCCATTTTCCCTTACTAAATTTGAAACAATACACCAAAGGGAATTTCTCTCATATGAAAACCAACCTGGCAATAAACCTGATTCTGAATCTCAATCTAACTGCAGATTATTAAATTGTCATTTCTTCACAGTGCCTGTCTGAATATATTCTTCATGGTGTTAATGCCAAAACCAACATTTCCTCCTTCTTTAGACTTTTTTTGTCTTATTATCTTTTTCTTTTCAGTTGCATCGTTATATCGGACATTGTCTCCACCTGGTTATTCAACCTGACAAGAAACACCTTGTTCCTGATGAGCTGTGAAACTCTGCAGACACACCTGTGATCAGTTGTCATGATTGCGACTGTTTGCCTGCAGGTGTGGCCTTTATAAAGACCTGTGTGTTTCCTGCTCTGTAAACCAGCCACAGCGTTGGTGGTTTCTCTTTGAGTGCTCCAATAAACGCACACATGTGCCTGGTATTAGATTTATATTCTCTAAAAAAAGATTAATGTTAAACAAACTGTAGGAAATCATTTTCTTTCAAGTTTTTACACTGTGGTTCATTAAACATGATGTTTTAACATGTTTCATGTGATATTGAAACATGTCATTGAACCAGAACACACAGCACAGCCTTTTCACTCTCAACACCTTCCCCTCTTTTCATGCTGACTCTTTGCAGTAGTCTCCAGCACAGGGGGAACAGTGGAGTTGTTTAAGATCCTGAAGTGCTCTTAGTGTTTTGTCTTTTTATTATAGTGAAAATAAATGAACTAAAAAGCCAAACAAACATTAGTCCTAATGAGGCAGTTAACAGCCAGAGACAGAACAAACACAACTTTTGAAAATGAAGCTGGGCTCGCAGTGATGTAATTGCCAGTTAAAAAACAGCAGCTTGATGGGCCAGTGGAGCATTTAAAACAATACACCACTCGGGCCTGTCAGCTGATCAGGGTTTATGCTCCTTTAGTAAATATTAAGATGCCTTCTTAAGTGAAATCCTTTAATTATCAGCCCGTTTCTTCACACAGACCAGACAGCTGTGTGGGCTCTACACCAGCTACACACTGCAAACAAAATCTGTATTAACAACTACAAAAATCCAGCAACTGCTTTTTGTGTTCTGCCATCTAACAGTGCTGCCATCACTGTGGTGGCAAGTCAATATGTTTACACAACATTAGAGAATCAATTTGTTCTGTTAGTCCGACTAAAACCGAGCTTTGAAAATACATGTTAACATGTTAGTCCGACTGAAATTGACTAAACTGAACTTCTCAAAGTCGGACTAACACTTCCAGATATGTGATTGGGGGTCGAATTACTCCTGCATGTATACAGTCAATCCAACACAAACTGGCCTAGGCACTCTGCGCATGCGGCCAGGGCTTTGACCCGGAAGTCAAAGCATTAAATGTGTAACAGATGAAGAAGCAAGTAAGAATGTGACGGATGGACGAGGAGACACAGTTCATGCCGTGTTGGCTGAAAGTGTTAAATGTTTTAAAATACATAGATGGGAGGAAAACACAGACTGGTGACTGTTTGGTCTGTGACGTAAGAGGTCAACCGGAAAAGGGTTCAACGCTAACAAGCTGAAAGGGGCATATCGCCAGCTACTGTAACAGAGGCGGACATATTTCGGTCAAATCCATTCCCCTACTGTGCTTGTATACTAAGAATTTTTTCTCAAAATCATGGCTTAGTCACAGTCATTATACAAAGTGATGTATCAACATGAGTATGTGATTGGTCCATGGCTTCATGGCGTCTTAAGTCATGTTTCCTGGGTCTAGGACACAGGCTTGGATGTGCAACCTGGAGCTGTAGTTCTCCGTTTTGATGCTCCTTTGTTTTTGAATTTCCCAGAATATAATTTCATTTGTAGCCATCCAGCCACTCTAGATCACAGCCTGTCAGCGTCGTCGTATAGGGGGGAAAGGTGATGACAATTCTAAGGGCCCACAGCCCACTAGGGCCCACACACAGCCCCCAGTAGCCTCTATAACTAAATTATTATGCATAGACTTAACTAATATATATTCATACTAATGAATCCGAACTAAAACAAAGCCACAAAGTCACAATATTTTAATTTTAATAATTTCAATAACCCCCTTGGCCCCTTCTTAAAAAATGGTTTGGTCCACACCAAGGTTCGCTCTTCCTCATGGGAATTAAGTGAGCGCGAGCAAACTCCAGCAGGGAGTGAGGGAGATCAAATAGGCTAGGTGATGGCCCCCAAAAAACACAAATCTGGACACCAGAAAAGACTTGAAGGAGAGCAGCAGAGCAGGGGCCCAGGACATCAAACAATTTTTCTCTAAGAATGGTGAGAGTAAAACTACCGAGGGCGGCTGAAACGATTAGCCTACTTGTTCATTCATTTATTGTCTGTAACCTTACCTTTTGACGGGGCGCAGGCTGGAGCCTACGTTAGCTGTCTCATCGGGCCGGGCTAAACTCTGGACAAGTCGCCAGTTCATTATAGAGCAACGATTCCTAGTGTAGCTAGCTAACTGAACATTACTAATTTGGAGGCTACTACAGCGGACTGTGTGTTTCACACATATCACTGTCGGACAGTGCTCCACAGTATGCACCCACTCAGAGGCTGCATTGAATTGTGTTCATTGAATTGAATTATGACGCATTCAAGTTCTACTCAGTAATTATGAGCATCATGCGAAGGTCAATTACGTTATCATGATGTGTTCAAATGTGGTCTTGTAAAAATGTGTTATTGGTGGGATGTTTTGAATAGCCTAAATACAAAAAAGTTAAATGTTCAAAGATTTGTTGTTGGTTTGTTTTTTCATATCAATATAAAATAAAAGACACCATAATAGCTGACAGCAACAAAGTAAAAAGAACATTTAGAATTTTGGACAGTTTACAATGACTTTTGAATGGTTTAAAAATATTTTTTGCCTGGCAAAGTGAAGCTGTCTGCCTAGAGCTATGGTACTAAGAAGCCCATTTAGATTTTGTGTATTCCAAGACTAGGTTAGTTCTGCAACAGTTTTTCCATGAAACATAACATTTAATGTTTACAATATATATTGTAATATATAATGGAACAATAAACCTTTATGCTCTGCTGCTCCAGAATCAGCAGTGGCTGCTTCGTCTGAGTTTGACCCCGCAGCAGACCCTCACCCCCAGCAGTCCAATGAAATAGCCTTGCTAGACTTTCAATTGAAAGTCAGCTAAGCCGACAGTTGGACTTCAAAGACCTCATCAGTGACTTTGCCAACAAAAAGGCCCGGCGTTGGGCTTTCTGATCAGACTGACAGTGAACAAACAAGCCAATTTAAACCTAAATTGAGATTAGATGAGGCTTGTTTTTGTTTTTGATATTTATTTTACAACAACGTATTTCATGTGCTGTTTGTTTTACTTGCACATTTAAGTTAAATGCTACATATCTACCTTGGGCTCCACCTTGTGGACTATCTTGAGCCAGGACACTTTGTTTTTTTGCATATCAGTGCTTGATTGTTACAATAAAATACCCACTACCTATTTGTTGAGTGGTTAATTGAAAATGTATTTGCAATCAGAGGTGTAATAACGTGTTGCAAATCAGAGAAATGGGAATAAGACAACTAATAATACATAATTTACATAATAATACTCCGACTTGTTGAGAGGTTAATCGTAAAAAACAAAACAAATTGGGTGTATTACACCAGGCACCATCAAGAACACTGAAAAACAGAAAAATGAAGAAAAACATAATACACAGTTGTAAAAAAGTGGCAATGAATGGGGTACAGGGGCCCACACCGATATTCTTTCAGGGGGCCCAGAATTCCTAGCAACTGCCCTGCAGCCTGTTCCTCTAAACAAAGACTTTCTCACAGTATAGTCCTGTCTTAACTGAATGAGATTCAATGGAATGGTTTTGGTTGCAATAAAAAGGATGGTGTCCCTACATCCTACAGAAAACTCTAAACTGAAACATTCCGGTTTCACATGGAAGTTTTAGCCAGATTGGTCCAAAAGTGTCTGGGTAGCAAAAGATGATAAAGTTGGTTGGTGTTAAGACCAGATGGTGGTCATTGTTGAAAGACATGGGTTCTCATTTTAGTATAGAAACAAATGACTCTTCGTGTATGAGTGCCACTTCCAGCAAGTGCAATTAGTCTGCATATGCATAATGCAGTAATATTGTGGGTCTGCACTGCAGGTACAAAGTGGGACCAAACTAATTTTATTTAAGGAGCCACAGAACATGCCTACAGGGACACTGGAGAAATGTGCCTCAGTGGGGGCCCACTCTGCCTAATGTGGGCAATCCAGTCAGCCCCAACAAGTCCTCCAACCCATACAACAACATAAGTCGTATGTTCAAACGACCCATGAGCGTTTCCTAAATTAGTGTACCAACTGTGACCATTAACAGTCGCAGTGTAACATTATAAAACAGTCACAGTTGCACCAAAACAATATGGTTAGGTCAAGGTAACAAAACGTCTTGGTTTTAAAAAAGGGGAGTTAGGGTTAAGTAATCATGGTTTGGTTTAAAATAAGTACATATCGTAACGTGTCTTTGAGTCACGTGTCATACATCATGTAACATAAGCCAACATACTGTGTTTTGTTAGTAATAAACATTGTTTTGGTTTCACACAGGACACTGACACTGGTCTCCTGGATGAAAGTCCGTCACATCGCTTTTCATATGTCATCTTACTTCCTCCTTTGTTCCCATGGTATGGCCACTAGAGGTCACTGCCTTACAATAAACATAAATATGGGTCGCAATCTGTTTGTAAAAATGCCTCTTGTGATCATATTTTGGAGGAGGACAATCTCCTCAGCCCACACTTTAGTCTGGATGTGAGCTGCCCCAGCTGGATCCTGGAGGGTTCTACACCTGCACAGCATTTCATGGCTAACGGTGCCAACAGTGGGCTGCCCACTCAGGGCCACAGAGGCCCCAAAAGGGCATCTTTGCTGTGGCATGTTTTATCTGCATTCATTTATTTCCATAAATCTTGTCATGCATTTATTGGTGCCTTTAAGTGGGGTTGTATTTCGGTTCATTTCACATCCCCGGCAATGTGTGGTCTCATAAGTTTGTACATCGAAAGCACCTGAAAGCTCCCAAGTTCATGATTTGTCACATACATGTACGTTAATGTTACCTTTTCGTTCAGCTGTCACTCACCTAGCTCCCCACAACTTGACTGACTTCTCTGGCTGCTCTTTAAAATGAGAAATATTCCATGTTTGTAAAGTTTCAGAGCATCAGCAGTTTACAACCAGCAGCTCCAGATTTATTCCCTGAACTCTACTTCCTGTCCCAGTTATTTTGTACCACTTTGTACTAATTCTACCTGTGCAGAGGTCGTCTCCTCAGTGACTTGTTGTGTACGTGTGTGTTTGTATGTTAAAGTGTGTGTTGTGGAGCTGCCCTGTCTGTGAGCTGGCTCCTGGGATCTCATAAAGTCACATTGTTGGAAGATGTGTGTCTGCATACAGCAACTGTGCGTATGTGTGTGTACCTGAGCGCCAGGTGGCCCTCCGAGGCCCCGGGCTGGGAAAACACCTGCTTCTGCACCGCCTGCAGCTCCGTATTGTCCCATGTGTTTCGGCTTCATGTTGTTGTTGTGTAACAGTTACTGTAACACTCTGCTGAAGGCTGCATGGAGCCATCAGAGGAATCAGAACTACTCAACACTCTTACTGTATACACTTCACAAACCCAACTACTACTACTGCTACAACCACTTCTACCACTAATATATTACCAGTTCTATACTAAATGTCTGTCAAAGGGCCATTTGACATTTTAACACTTACAGCCATGCATACAGTTTTGAATTTAAATGCCAAAGCCTTGAAATGTCTAAGATTTCTGTCACCACAAATTGGAGGTGAATATATTCGGCAAATGGACCTGCTCTTGTACAGTGCCTTTCTACTCTTCTGACCACTCAAAGTGCTTTTACCACTATGAGTCAGTCACACACATTCATACACCTGCCACTCAGTTTTTTAACACACACACACACACACACACACACACACACACACACACACACACACACACACACACACACACACACACACAACAGCCATCGGGAGCAATTTGGGGTTCAGCACTTAGACATGTAGACTGGAGGAGCCAGGCATTGAATCCCTGGTCTTCCGATTAGTGGACGACCCGCTCTACCTTCTGAGCCACAGCCGCCCCTTACTTGTGTTATCTTGAATTTACCATATACAGTTGTGATCAACATGTGGTCAAGTTGAGCACAAAAAACACTTGGTAATGGTTAGGAGAAGATCAAGTTTGGGCTTGAATCATGTTTTGGTGGCACAATCACATCTGGAGAAGCCATCGATGTCTTGGTACTTTTTGTGGCACTACCCCTGGTGGCCAGTCAATGATGGGTTGCTAAAAATCACCTATGTTTGGTGGCTAAAAACTTGGCAATGACTCAGTGAAAAACAACCGGTTTTGTTGCTTATTGGTCTCAAACAGTGGACTACGGCTTGACAGGCATCTCACCAAAGTGCCCCACCATCCACCATCCCCTCCGCCTCCTGAGGGCAAAGCCAGCTCAATAGTGCGTATCTAATGAAAAGTACAAGTAACATTTCTGGTTTGTAGAAATGTACAATGCCAAATTTTCTTTCTTGCGACTGGGCTGACTGTTAAGCATAAAATTAAGTTACTTATCTGTTGTTCAGTTTGGCTGTCCCAAACCTCTTGTGCTGGCCCTGCTAAAGCCACTATCATATATGCCAGGGTCTACTCGCTGTTACATGGCTTGAGCCTGGCCCACACCACAACATTTTTCAAATTTCAACAGATGTTGAAAAATACGAGAGCCCCCACACATAACATGTTATGATAGATTTAGCAGTTTTGTTCCTATCCTGTGTGGAGAGCAGTGATTTGGGCAAAACAGCACCCACTTCATAGACAACCAGAGTCCAGAATCTCAAAATTGCAAATCTTGCAAATCTCTTGCGATCTAATGTGACTTTAGAACAAACAAACATGACAGGCGACAGGCAGGTAGAACTAGCTGTTTGTTTTTGCGCTACTTTTTTTTTTTTTACAGAAAATTCACAGAGAATTTTAAGAAATATTCATGAAGTAGTTGAGAGGGCATACACATGGAATACACATTACAGCTGCAGGTGAGTAAATTCTGAGTTGAATCCCATTTGATATGAGACCTTCAGGACTGCCAACGATCCTCAGAGTTCTCTCCTCACAACAGGATATTGAGTCAATAAGGTTAAACATATTAAATATTTGCAATCTAAAAATTAGTGCGTCCAGGTTGAACCTTAAATCAGATCGAAGGATGACAAGAAACACTCGTGACTGACATACCTTACACCACAGGAAGATCTGGCAAGATGATCTTTAGAACCATCAAAGGGGGGGGGGAATCGGGCCCAAGATCAGCTTGATTCTTGTGTACCCGGCTTCAGGCGCAGCCATTCATAGAGCGGCACGGCACAGCTTTAGTGCCTTGCCTGCATATGAATGTATAAACAATGTGTAGAGCATCTGGACAGGCCCGGGCATCAGCTCATTGTCCTCTGCCAACAGCGCTGTGTCTCTTCTGCTCCTCTTGTGCTGTGTGCAGACAGAAGGTGTGGGTCAGGCAGGATGACGCTGCAGTTGTTGTTGTTGCTCTGAAACTTTCTATGGATTGAAACTTTTCAAAGCCTGAAAAAAGTGGTGCAACATAGTATAAGTGCCATTGCCTTAATGCCATTCAAATGTTTTGTCATGGATTTTTTCCATTGAATCTCATTCAGTGAAAGTTTCTCCTTCTTATATTTGAAGTCAGAATGTTTAGAATCTACTGTGTCCCTGAAGTGAGTTTATGATTGTATGGCTCAAAATTTTTCTACCTGGCTTTAGGTGATTTACTCCTTGCTGCAACCAACTGACACAACCACAGAGCTTCATGCAAATATGAGTGATGACGACGTTGGTTATGCCTTCGAGGGAAAATCCTGTACGCTACTAAAAAATACAGCAACCTGCAGTAAGACGTCCTGCAACTGTAGCGTCATTCATGCAGAACCACACAGGACTGGCTCAATAATTTAGTGCAACAGTTTTTACTCTAGCATGACTTAATATATAATAATGACATCAGTGACAGACAATGGCTTTATTGTGTGGCTCTGTAGTCGAAAGGAATAACTAATGATCAATCACGACGCTCTGCTGGGCTGCGCCAGTACAAGAGGCCATTTTGCAAGTATTGATTTTTTTTCCCTAAGGTATGGGCTTTACCCTGCAGTCCTGTATATGTCTGAATAATAGATTTAGCCCATTTCACAGGCCTTGAGTCAATCACAGTGCCGTGCTCTGTGTTTTCTCTGGCTCAGCTCTCTCCTTTCAGAGATCCCATTCAGCTCGAAGCCATCTACAGCGAGAGCAGAGAGCGATGAATATGTTCTATTCCACTCAGTCTTTATTTTTAGGATTGAGTAGACTTACAGATGGCCTACATAAAACTGAATAGGGCTTCATTTTAACAGCGGGGCAGAGAATTGGCCGGCTCGCCATTGTGTGGTCTCTATTATGGGAATACGGGGGAGTTTAGTAATACAGCCTGTCCCTCGCTGTCCGCGTGCACGGCCAACATGATTTTCCATGATGATTTCTGAAATGGGTTTGTCCTCGGGGTTTGCGGCTGCGCTGCCACGCGGTCGAAGGTCGCCGCTTCTGAAGAGGTGGCGCGATTGTTTGGCTGCTGATATTACATCTCGCTCCCAAAACGATTCATTTACTGCAGCCCGTCGCCCAATTCCATCTGCTCAAGCCTTCAGCTAAATTGAAGAGGACAGGAGTATAAGTTTGAAGAGGAAGCGTTGAGAATTAAAGTAGAGATATTACAGGGGGCTCTCCCCGTGAGATCAAATTAACACAAGCCACATGAGACGTTCTTAAGACCAAGACGACAGGAAAATTAATCAGGAAAATGAAGGGTAATAAATTAGAAGGTGTCAAACTGGTTACATACTAGTCTGTTAAGTATGCTGGATATTTAGAGATTTGAGCTCAGTCTCACATCTCATTATAAGTTGGTGGCGGTAAGTGTATCCCCTATAAGCTCTGGTTCATTATATCACATAAGTACATCCTGAAAACCCACATCTATCAGTTTTTTCCTCCACTCTTTGACCACTGGGATCAGACTACATGGTATTTTTGCATACGTGATGATCACCATCAGGCGATCATAGAGCCGTAAATTCTTGCCGTGACATGACTGAGACATGGCAGACTGCACACTGGCCCCTGAACAATCAGAGGTTGCCATCTATCATGACTTGAGACAGGGTTCCCATGGATCCTTGAAGTCTTAAAAGGCATTCAACTCAATCTAAAAGTAGTCTTGAATCAATCTTTCAAAAATCTTAAAAGTTGAGACATGGAAAGTAGGATTTTATCAGCACAAGGCAATGCACGCAAGGCTTGACTTTTTCAAACTCAGCGTGATGAGAAGGCGGTGGAATCCCACAAGAGTGAGAATCACAATCGCCAAGAAATCTTCAGGTATTTCCCAGTCCTGCTCCACCCTCATTTGCGCCACGAGACAATAAATACTTGGGTTAAATTTGTCCCTGACCCTTTTTAAATGACATTTAAAAGGTCTTATATCTAACTTGCCTTAAGCTGTAGCAACCCTGTGAGTGATGCACACCGCTGATTGGAAAGTTGCCAAGGACCGACTTCACTGTTCCACCTGATAGCACTTAGCAGGTTGTCCACTAATCACAGGTTTGGAGGTTCAACCCCCGGCTCCTTCTGTTAATGGTGGAAATTGCTCCTGATGGTCAGGCCAGCATGGGACTCGCTGTGTTATCACTATGTGAATGACAGGCCAGTTGAAAAGCTCGGCAGATGAAGGCACTTTATAAATACAGACATTAGAAATAGGATTATGGTTTTATAAATGTAAGTGGAGCTGGAAGCATTCATCACGCTGGGGAATACATTTTTTCCCTTTGAATTCTAATACTATAATATGTAAGTCAGGATTTGACAGATTCAACACACTTAGGCCATATCACTGTATCACTTGATGCTCATAGCACGCTCCAAGCACAGTAGCAGGAATCAGCTCAGTCACCAGAAGAAAATATTGCCTGTTGTATGTTTCTTCAAACCATGAATACGTTACATTTTAAATGTTTCATATCAACATTTATAAAGTTATGTAGTATATGAGCGGACTTTGTAATCCAGAGGTGGAGGGGCAGGTGGATCGTGTGATGCCTGCCAAGCTGCAAACCAGAGTTTGAGGCCGGCAAACAACAAAACAGGTTGTTTTTCAGAGGTTCACCAAGTTTTTACTGGCTTTTTAGCCTCCAAACATGGGTGTTTTTTGGCCCAATATCACAATCACAATTTGCCTCAGAGGACTTTACAGCATACCACATCCCTCTGTCCTTTGGACCCTCACAGCGGATAAGGAAACTCCCCAAAAAAACCTTTAACAGGGGAAAAAAATGGTAGAAACCTCAGGAAGAGCAACTGAGGAGGGATCCCTCTCCCAGGATGGACAGACGTGCAATAGAAGTCACACAGAACAGATCAACATGATGAGGTGTGGAGAGACAGTCAAATGAAATGTATCCATAGTTTGCAGAAATGTACAATGCCAACATTTTCTGGCAAATGATTTGACAATGTACCGATCCAGAGAGCAACAGTATGCTCTAACTACACTACCAACGCATTCTCACTCCAGCCTCGTCACATATTGACATTTGGTCATGGACCTTCCACGTCCTAATATGATGTGTTTTGGTTGTTGACATTCTGGGACGCCGTGTCAAGCTCTGCCTGTTACATGCATTGTCTTCTTTCAAATTACACTTCCGTTTCAACAGGAAATTTACCGTTTACATGCAGTCTCTTTTAAAATAGATGCACTACATCAGTACAACACCGCAAATTGACTTTTTTTTTTTCCTCCAACAATTAACGCATGTGGGTTTTGGCAACAAAAGCACATGGTTGGGTTTAGGAAAAAAGAACAGGGTTTGGCTTTAGAATCTTACGGGAAGCAATCTCCCGGGTGAAAGTTGGGGTTTGTTGGAACTATCCATCAATTCCTCCCACCCACCCTACTTGGACTTTCGCTCTGTTATCTTTCGTTCTTGCCCCCCGACGCCGCCAATCACTGAGCCTGTTTATATGCACACAATAAACCGATCATTATCTGATTTCTGGAGTTACTAGATTATTCAAGTGGTCATGTAAACAGCATAATCCGATGTGCTTTATCAGATAAAAGCCATTATCGGATTATGAGAAATCGGATAAACACACCTAGCTTTCTCCCCAATAGTCCGTTTTATTCGGTGCATGTATACCCATTAATCTGGTATCTTTCGTTCTTTTACATCTGCACATGTGTGAAAAGTCGTAGAAAATATGCCACTCGCATTTCCAGAGGTACAGGGGGACGTACTGTCGTCTCCTCATCAGATCACACAGTTTCACAAATGCTCTCCGAGACATCCTGAAATTCTCTCTCCATTCTGGATCTGAGAATTCCTTGAGGACCACTCTCTCCCACCAGTCCTTGCTCCGGACATGCATCCAGCAAGCACTGTTTTGGTAGGAGTGGCGGACCCATCATGCTGAGACCAAGGGCAGATGCTTGCTGAATGAAAGCCCATCGTCGTCTTCTCCTCATGGAGAATAAGCGAAGGACAGCAGCAGTGTGTAGCCTATTTTGCAGGCTTAACAGCTCCCACATAAGGACAGCCCTGACCGTTAGCATTGTCTCCATATTCTTCTTATTCTTCTTTGTGTAGCGTTGCCATGGTGAAGAAGACAGGATGTTTTGAAACTAACAGGAAGTTTCTTCTTCTTGTTCTTCTTTTTGGTATTATTTCAGTGTGAAGGTGCATTACTGCCACCTACTGTAACAGGAAATTTGACTTTTATGTCATGTACTTGGACAGAAATCCAACTAATGGACTGAAACATGTAAACCAGGGTTTTCTGATTATCACATTACTGCAGTGCATGTAAACGCGTCAGATCAAAGAAATACCATTACCTGATTATTCCCAGTTATTTGATTATTGTGTGCATATAAATGGGCTCACTGTTAAACTATAATGGCAACTGTCCACGTATCATGCTGACGTTTAAAGGACAGCTTTTTCGTCAGTGTCTGATGCCACAAGTCACAGCCTAAGCGCCGGATTTCGACAACTTCAGAAACTGGACATCCAAACATTACAACCATACTATATGTCAGTGGTTTCAAAACATTGAAGAGCGTGCGAGCCCTTGAAACAAATCAATTTCTATTTGCGACTCCTCACCACCATGTTATGAATGAGCACTTTAAAGACTGATTATTTCTTAGGGACCTGAAGAAAAAGTTGTCCAGAATTTTACTGGCAAAAAGGCTAAATTAGAAATGTTACAAAAAGAAAAGTGCAACACAATTATCCCCAAAAACATGGACATCAGTCTGCTGCTATAAAAGCCTCCACTCTTCTGGTTTCAGGCTGTCCACCAGATGTTGGAGTCTGGCTGCAGGGAGTTGTTCCCTTGCAGCCACAAGAGCAAAACTGAGGTCCAACACTGATGTTGGCTGATAAGTCATGGCTCAGTGTTCCAGCTCTTTCTAAAGGTGTTGGATCGGGTTGAGATCAGAACTCTGTGCAACAAAGTCTTACACAACAAAATAAGAGAACCATGTTTTTTATTGACCCGTGGTGCATGGGGAACATGAAACAGAAAGCAAATGAAATGTGTGGAAACATTATTCTCTAAAATATCAAGGTATTGCATTAAGATTTCTCTTAACTGGAACTAAGGGGCACCAACCATTAACAAAACAGCCCCAAACCAAAAGTACAGTTGACAGCGTCCTCATACTTTTAAACATAGTGTATCTTCCTGGAAAAACAAACCCATTGTGGTTGCCATGTCCGTCCACACCTCATCCCCTGCCCTCTCAGACCAAACAACAGCAACCAGCAGACTCCACTTCCTGCAGCTGATATTTTCTCAAGGTGGCAGGTTTCTTCACAGCTGAGTTAATGAAAGTGACGCGCCTCCTGCCTCCCGCCGAGGCGACTGCCGCGTGAGGTGAGCTGCAGATGGAGAAAGTGACAGACAACAGCTTTGAGGCCTTTACTGTTTTAAAGAAATATAGGCTTTGTATCCACCCCCGCCCCCCCCACTCTCTCTCTCTCTCTCTCTCTCTCTCTCTCTCTCTCTCTCTCTCTCTCTCTCTCTCTCTCTCTCTCTCTCTCTCTCTCTCTGGTGGGGTTTAATGCAGGATTACACACAGATGATCAGCTGTGAGCTCATGCACAAACACTCCCATGAGGTCACGTGAAAATCTGGTCTTTTTTTAAGTTTCTTCAAATTTGAAGCTATTCGTGAGTATGGAAATGCTTTTTAGTCTAAAACCCTTCAAAAGCTCATAGAAATGCTTAAAAATTCTAACTCAGAGAAAGTTGACATGGTGGAGGAACACGGATGGGTTGAAAGGAATATATCCCTCATGATAATCAGCCGCTTTCACAGCCTTAAGATGATCTGAAAGCAGAGCGATACAGTGAGTCTCTGTGCAGCTAATCCCACCACTGTGAACAGGTTCCTGGATTTATCCTCCGTAATCTCACACTAAGAGTTTAAACATAAGAGGAATCCCACAGTCTTTAACGCTGATTGCATCCTTCAGGAGAAAGAAGGCAGATAACATTGATTACATGTTTTCTCCTCTAAACTGTGTTTTGACAGCTCACGCAGCCACAGATGAGGTCACTAAATGAGCGAGGAGAGCGGAGAGAACAGGAAGTGGAAGTGTCTGACAGATACGTTTCCCTCAGACCCAAAACACAGATAACAGGAGACCGGTTATCAGTGGGAAGTCCAGTTTTAGACATTCCCACAATCCAACATCTGTCAACATGAAACATGTGGGTTCAGACAGGTAGCCAAAATAATAGGAACAGCTCAGGGTGGAAGTACTTGATTCTGAACAGCACCTATCGAGGTGGGTTTTCATGTTGAATAAAAAATAGCAGCCTAATTATGTAGATTGGCAGACTGGAATCAGTCATTTTAATGTGAGTTTCCATAACAACAAGAGACAAGAGCTCAACAAGGCCGTCTGTGTCTGTGAATTGCAGGTACACAAGTCAAAACCATACTGAAACACAGATGTCAGAGCAAATGTTATGTTTGTTTGCATTAAATGAAACTAATGAGCAGAAGAAATTTAATTTCATTCCATTTCATAATTCATATGCATATTTTTTTTTCAGCACATTTGTGCATTATAAAGGCAATTTCTAAAACACTTAACTAATTGTGTCTGGGTAAAAACATCTGTGTTCAGTGTAGCTTGAAAGCTACATGGTGTGGTTAACTGCTAAGTGGCATGAAACCAAACGCCACAAGTGTTTGCAGTGCCCATCAGTCTTTCTGAATGAAGTATTCAATAGTAGGCCTACAGCTGCTAATGTTAGCTTTATCTCTGTAAAAATCACCATTGAGAAAAGTCATCCCTAGTCAGCCTTGAGTCTTTAACAGGGTCGCTGTCAGGATGTTAGACACACTGAGATCCATGACTCCAGTTTCTTCTATGCAGTACAACCCCATCCTTAAAGGCATTTTTGACCTCCAAACAAAGCATGTGAGACATCTTTAGTCATTTGAGTGTTATATCACCCACTCACTAATGAGTAAATGTGCAGCGTAAAGGCCTTTGCACACTGAGTCTGATGCATTTTTTTTTTTTGTTCGATGCATGCATTTCAAAAATTTGCTATACGAGACAAAATGAAAAGACACATTTCCTCTCTTGTGTCTCTTCACTGGAGTTATTTGTCTGTCACCTCCGTCTCTCCCCATGTCTTGCATTTGGCACCACAGCTGCATGAAGGGGCTGAGCTGTCCTCCGTCTCTCTCTCTCTCTCTGTCTCTCTCTCTCTGTCTGACCTGTTGAGTGTGAGATATCTAAGTTATGAAAGGATACTGTGTGACCTGTGTGTGTCTTCACTGATTCTTGGTGAAACAGCTCTTTAAAGCCTTGTTTGCACTAACGTATATGAACAGAGACAAGGCAACAGGAAGTACATTCATTCCTATGGGAATCTCCGTGATATCCGATGTGCCTGCAAAACTTCTCCCCTCATAATATTTCGGTCCAGAATTTGCCGCAAGTGCAGTAAAAAATTGAACTTTTGCGGTGGATTTTGGAGAGATCGTATGACAGTGTGCTAACCTAGCTAGGCTGCTAAATGCCTAACAGCCTATTTCCTTCCATTCACTTGCCTGTGTTGATCGTCACGTGAGTTTGTGTGATTAAAAAGAACTTGTTTATCTAGTTTTAACACATTGTGAATTTGAGTGATGTTGTTCTGTTATACATTATATACAGTCAGATTGTCTTTATGACTCATTCAGCCTTTCATATGTCTTTTTAATTAAATATTTCACAAAACGTGCCACGTACCTGAGTACCAAATGCATATTCCAAATTACTGGATGGCAAAAAATGGACAAAATTAGCCTCTCCCCCATGGCTACAGGAAGTTTCTATCAGTTTCTATCAGTTTTCTATCTATCCATAAAGAAATGCACTTCCTTGCGTTGGACACTAGAGGCATCGTCCGTACATTTATGGATCAACGGACACCAGTCACTTACGTAAGTGGAAATGAGGCGCAGAAAATCAACCCTGTCCTGAAAAATTTAATGACAGAATAAAGTTTCAGAGTCAGTGTGCAAACGTGATTCACACAACATGAGGTTGTACTTATTTTTAGATGTGTGCCAATTTGGATGAAAAAGTCAGACTCAATGTGCAAAGACCTTAGTCAGTTGGCTTACTTTAAACTGCAGTCCTTTAGTACGATGTTCTAAAACCAAGTAAGTGACAGTTTAAGAAACAAAACGGTAAGTAAATGCTTTATCAAAACCTTGTCTCCACTCCTGAGATCACTGTCTCCTAGAACTTTTGACTTATATAACTGATGGAGCCCAGTCGCCAGAGGACAATGTCTGCATTGTACGCTTCTGCAAACCACAGATATTACATTTACACATATTCATACACATCAGTGTTTCTACAATGGCAGCATGGTGGTGCAGTGGTTAGCATTGTTGCCTCACAGCACCAGGGTCCCTGGTTTGAACCCCTGAGCCTGCATGTTCTCCCCATATCAGCATGGGTTGACCCCAGGTTTTCCTGCTTCGTATTGCAAGCAGATTGTTAATTGGTGATTGTCTAAAATGGCATAGTCCGATTGGATGGTGAATGGCATGGCACCTTGGCGGGACAGCTGCCAAGCTGCAGACCACTGTTTAAGACCAACAAACAACTAAACCCATTACTTTTGTTTTGGTTAGACATCAGCAGCATTTCCAGTTGTGATTGCACCAACAAACCTGGTGTTTTATGCCCACACACGAGCTTTTCCAAACCTTACCCAAGTGGTTTTTGTACCTAAACATCAACTTTACTTTATTTATTCTGGCAGTTGGAGTGACTAACTTGCAGCGACAAATGGATTTTGAAGGAAATGTAGTGCTGGCCTAAATGCATGAAGAGGAAATCCTGAAAATGTAGACTTGATACTAAATGTATCTGTAAAATGTCTCCAAAACATCTGATCTTGCAATGCAGTATCTGCTTTATTATCCACAACATGATCCAACTTATTATGGTTATGTTTAGGCACAAGCAGATATTTGTCTCGGTTTTTAAACAGGAGAAGTCTACAGTGGCTAGAGGCAGGAAACACTCCATGTCTAACATTTAACTGACCCTAACCTTAACCAAAGTACTTCTGTTGCCAAACCCTAACCACATGTGGGACTCAGGATGTGAGCCCCAAACTCTGATGTCACAGTGCTGCACTTTGTATCCTCGCCATCCACCCTGACCACCGCCCTGCAACTCTGCTGCGGTAGACGGATGTTTCATTTGCTCAATAAAACATCGCCTGTGAACAAGGTCCCACCAGCGATCACATTTGTCAGCGCAACATAATTGGAAGAACAATTTACTGTCGTAATATAAATGCAATTTCAACAAGACAGCTTCCAATTCTTGTGAGGTAAAGCTGAACATTTTATTATTATTATTATTATTATTATTATTTTTATTATTATTATTATTATTATTATTATTATTATTATTATTATTATTATTTGCCTAAAAACAGTCAAAATAAAAGATTTCCCGTCAAACCAATCCAAATTACCTTCAAAATTACCTCCTTCAAAATTACCTCCTTCAAATTACCTTTTTATATGCTGATAATTGCCAATTAGGCTTTGAAAGAGTCTAATTGCTGCCTAGATTATGTTGGAGTGCAGGACGCACGACATGTATTTACCGCACAGGGTTTGTGGTGCGGTGGTTGGGATGGAATATGGAGTTTGGCCTTGGCATCCTGAGTCCTGTGTGTGTGTGTGTGTGTGTGTGTGTGTGTGTGTGTGTGTGTGTGTGTGTGTGTGTGTGTGTGTGTGTGTGTGGTTAAGGAAATATTGGTTTTGATTAATGTAAATATTTCTGTCTCATGCTGGACGTCAGTGTTGACTTTTTGTATTAATGGTCTTTCCCGAGAGGATATTGTAGGAAAACAAGTGAAATTGGTAGCCTTTGAACATTTGTATCAATAGTTTGCGACTTGCCAGATATGTTAATAAAGCCTTCCATACTCCCGTAATTAAAATGTTTTTCAGGCAGCACTGTGTTCCTTGTAAAATGCATCTGCTGTCAGCCTATAAAACTCACCATGTGTATTTTGTGTTTACAGAATGTAAACTGATCTGTGGTCGCTGTGGCCCGGGTCCTAACATGCTTTCCTAAAACAACTTAACAAAATCTGCTCGTACGCTCAGATGATTTCAGCCTGTTTCCAAAGCAAATTGAGTTGTTCCAAGAAATGCAACAAAGGAGTGTCAGTATGTTGAAACAAGACAGGATTTTATGACACTCAAGGACACTTGAACAGGGTGGACACTCTGGGATTGAAGAGGGCCCTTATGGCTGCAGTAACGTCTCTCTAACTACTAAGACCTCTCTTCCTTCTTTAACCGCTGCCGGACTGACTGAGAGTGAACTGCAGCGTGTCCTTCGGTTAGCACCTGACCACAGGGCTGTTTGAAAATAGACAGGCCTCCTCTGGACCAAGATGGAGGGTGGTGGTGGACTTGGTTGTCACCAGTTGTAGAAGAGAAGTGAGGGTCAGTGACTGTAGGTCTGTGCCTCCCAGCAGCATCTCGTCACATCATTGGGTGTTTTTTCCCCTCATTGTTCACTGTGGAAAAATATATTTGTTCCTTTTGAGGGAATTTCTTCTTCTTTCTCCAGTTTCATGTTTTTATCCAGCAGTGAAACTCTTCCTCTTCACTTTTTAATATTTGTGTGCAGTTTTATTTTTATACTTATTTTCTTTCATTTTGTAAAATTTTCTATGCAAAACTTCTACTTAAAATTTTGTATATTTCCAGTGTGGTGTTTCTTGTATTCCACCCTTTGATAACTGGAGAGACATCACTTTTCTTGTGCTGCTGTCAGATGCCTTTTGCAAGTATTTAAACCTTAGAACCCGGAGCTAATTGGTGGGATTTCTTTCAGAAACATGGGGAAAAAGGCAATGATCTGGTCTATGATAGACTTAGTTATTAAAAAAAAAAGAAACTTGTGTGTGAGAAATGTCCCACAAATTGCAGATAAAATAAAATAAATTAAAATGGAGAAATAAATAAAATAATAGATTAAAAAATATGAAAGTCCCACAAATTGCCAAGAAATAAAAAATAAATTAAAATAAATAAGGAAATAAAATAACAGATTAAGAAAATTATATATAAAAAAAAAGTTCCACAAATTGCAAAAATAAATTAATTAAAATAAATAAATTAATTAAATAATATATTAAGAAAATTATAAAAAAAAAAAAAACTTTGGAAGAAAGAGTAAAGCTAGAGGAAAAACTATTTATAATTATCATTATTAAATTATGTTACAGAATTTTAATTTAATAATATGAATAAATAATTTAATTTAATTATAATTTCCACTCTTTCCAGGTCATTTCATTTGTTTTTTTTCTAATTTTCCTGTTCTTAATTTTCTTTTTACTTTCTTGCTAATTGTTTTTGGGTCGTTTCTTCTTTCGTTGCTCATTGCTTTCTTCCCATGTTTTTAAGGTAAAACGGACACTCACTGCTGCTCAGCCTGTGAGAACTATTGTGTGAAGACCGCTGTAGCTCTGGAGGAGCAGCAAATACCCTCATGATGTCATACTTGTAAGCCCTGTTCGCACAGGACTAGTATTACCTGGGGACCTCTAGTAATTTGTAATAATTGCAGAGGTCTCCTGTGATCTTAATCCCATGTGAATCTGCCATGTCCATGTTTTACAAGTCAAAAAAACACAGTAAATGATCTGGCATATTTTGCCAAACACAGAGGTCGTGTGAAAATATTAATCCCGTGTGAACCTGCCTCTTTCCCGGTTGAGAATTATGGAGGCTGCATTGGCTGTTATAAAGGTTCTGACAGCACTTTGGGTGCAGGAAGCTCATCTCACTACACAGCATGGACAGAGTGCAAAATCTCGAAAGACGATGACATCATATACAGTACAGGCCAAAAGTTTGGACACACCTTCTCATTCAATGCGTTTTCTTTATTTTCATGACTATTTACATTGTAGATTCTCACTGAAGGCATCAAAACTATGAATGAACACATGTGGAGTTATGTACTTAACAAAAAAAGGTGAAATAACTGAAAACATGTTTTATATTCTAGTTTCTTCAAAATAGCCACCCTTTGCTCTGATTACTGCTTTGCACACTCTTGGCATTCTCTCCATGAGCTTCAAGAGGTAGTCACCTGAAATGGTTTTCCAACAGTCTTGAAGGAGTTCCCAGAGGTGTTTAGCACTTGTTGGCCCCTTTGCCTTCACTCTGCGGTCCAGCTCACCCCAAACCATCTCGATTGGGTTCAGGTCCGGTGACTGTGGAGGCCAGGTCATCTGCCGCAGCACTCCATCACTCTCCTTCTTGGTCAAATAGCCCTTACACAGCCTGGAGGTGTGTTTGGGGTCATTGTCCTGTTGAAAAATAAATGATCGTCCAACTAAACGCAAACCGGATGGGATGGCATGTCGCTGCAGGATGCTGTGGTAGCCATGCTGGTTCAGTGTGCCTTCAATTTTGAATAAATCCCCAACAGTGTCACCAGCAAAACACCCCCACACCATCACACCTCCTCCTCCATGCTTCACAGGGGGAACCAGGCATGTGGAATCCATCCATTCACCTTTTCTGCGTCTCACAAAGACACGGCGGTTGGAACCAAAGATCTCAAATTTGGACTCATCAGACCAAAGCACAGATTTCCACTGGTCTAATGTCCATTCCTTGTGTTTCTTGGCCCAAACAAATCTCTTCTGCTTGTTGCCTCTCCTTAGCAGTGGTTTCCTAGCAGCTATTTGACCATGAAGGCCTGATTGGCGCAGTCTCCTCTTAACAGTTGTTCTAGAGATGGGTCTGCTGCTAGAACTCTGTGTGGCATTCATCTGGTCTCTGATCTGAGCTGCTGTTAACTTGCGATTTCTGAGGCTGGTGACTCGGATGAACTTATCCTCAGAAGCAGAGGTGACTCTTTGTCTTCCTTTCCTGGGTCGGTCCTCATGTGTGCCAGTTTCGTTGTAGCGCTTGATGGTTTTTGCGACTCCACTTGGGGACACATTTAAAGTTTTTGCAATTTTCCGGACTGACTGACCTTCATTTCTTAAAGTAATGATGGCCACTGGTTTTTCTTTAGTTAGCTGATTGGTTCTTGCCATAATATGAATTTTAACAGTTGTCCAATAGGGCTGTCGGCTGTGTATTAACCTGACTTCTGCACAACACAACTGATGGTCCCAACCCCATTGATAAAGCAAGAAATTCCACTAATTAACCCTGATAAGGCACACCTGTGAAGTGGAAACCATTTCAGGTGACTACCTCTTGAAGCTCATGGAGAGAATGCCAAGAGTGTGCAAAGCAGTAATCAGAGCAAAGCTATTGGCTATTTTGAAGAAACTAGAATATAAAACATGTTTTCAGTTATTTCACCTTTTTTTTGTTAAGTACATAACTCCACATGTGTTCATTCATAGTTTTGATGCCTTCAGTGAGAATCTACAATGTAAATAGTCATGAAAATAAAGAAAACACATTGAATGAGAAGGTGTGTCCAAACTTTTGGCCTGTACTGTATATGATGTCATCGGAGTAATCTTTTGCTTGGGCTACAAATTTATAACAAATTTAGCAACACAAACTGGGGGTGTGAAGTTTGAAAGAGTTTCCAGGGACCAGATCAAATGTCTTGTGTGAGAAAGCTGCTCTTGATTGGTCAGAATTTCCATGTGGGAAAAATCCAGGAAGTAAACAAAACATTGAAGAGTACACTTGCAAGATAAATGTGACGCTTTCTAATGTCACAATGGAGGGACAACTACGCAGGTTGATGTTAGCGCTTCTCATTGTGGACTATATTGCTGTCATTGTTCATTTTAGTCAAACCATACAGTTTGAAAACGAGGCGCGGCTCCAACTAGAAAACAATGTTTTGATGCATTGGATGTGCTGAATGTGCATATTAAGGCAGTACAGGAGGAGGTGCACATTAATAATCCTCCAGGACTGTAACATGCTCATGTTTAACCCAAACAATGTGTCATGTGACTGCTTTCCACCACAAACCAACCACACCAGAGTTTGTTCGTAACTGGACTGAGACCACCTCTTCAAAGTTCTCGGTCCGGTTGTTTTGGTGCGCACCCGAGTGTGAGTGCTGTGTTCACACCTGCCCAAACATACCACACTTAGGGAGCAATGAGCCTGAGCTTGGTGCAGACTAATACTGAATGATATTCAAGTGCTGCATGGACGAAGACAGATGGAATTTGGAGTGACCTATTGTTGCATCTCCCTGACAAAGGCGCTACAACTAGTGCTTCCACCAGGGTGTCATATTTCCATTGCTGCCATTTTAAGCCAAAGCTGGAGCCAATTTAAAAACCCGTGACAACAGCAGAGTCATTTGACCTGGGAGTGAATGCAGATTGTGACTTTTCCCATTAAATAAAAAAGCCAGATGTTGGTGGGTGTTTGTGGGTTTTTAGTGCAGTAGGAAAAGGGTTTGACCGAAACTTTACTCAGACTTTGGTGAGCTGTCCGGGATGTCGGGGACTTTTTATGCGTCCAGGCCCAGGGGCCCATTGTGACATAATCCATCTATGACTATGATTACATTTGCAAATGATTATGTTGGACAGCGGTGCATGGTTGCCTGTCATGGCATAGCAAATTGCACATTTGAATATTAAGGTGGGGGTGTTTCCCCCCCAAATCTATATAATAATCACTGCCTTGTCCAAGCGATCCAAGGCAGAGAAATAGATTTTCACCAGCAGCACACTTTGGCTCAGACACCTCAGCTGCACCTTCATTACAGTTGATAAAACAGCTTGTCACATCGGACCAAAGAACAGTGTGTTCTTGACCTTTTCCTGGAAATTTCACAGTGTTCTTGACAACAGGGTCTGGATGTTATGATAGGATGTCTTAAAGTTTTTGCAGCAGGTTGCTGAAAGGTGGCGAAGTCAGCGCAGAAACAAAGGGAGGAGGAAGAGAGACGGAAAGTGAGAAATCGAAGCAGACAGCAGGAGAGGCAGAGCGGAGTAAGGAGCACAAGACTATGTGAGACAGAGTTTGCTTGGCGGAGCTCCCTGAAGCGCTGCACATTCCCGCAAGATTAATTGAAGCCGTTTCTGTTTTTTGTTTTTTCAGTCTGTGAATTACCTCCAGATTATAGAGAAACAGCTGTTCGCCCACTTCCCCCGGACTCTGCCTGCGTGATTATGCATCGAGTGACAACCAAGACAAACATCCAGCGCTCGCTCGAGCTGCTCCGACGAGGCCGTCACGCCTTATTGATGTTCTTCCCATTTCACAACTTGTCACTCATTTGCATAGCGATTAATAAAACAAATCAGACATGATAATTACAACGACAAAGAAATATTTATTAAATCTTTTTTTGTTGTTTGTTTTAGTTAGTCATAGCTGCTCCAACACGTGTATTTACAAAGAAATTGCCTTTTTGTAGAAAATTCTAGTGAGGGACTGAGCAGGAAACAGACATTAGAATAGTTTAGATGAGTACAGGTCAGGAGAGGATGGGGCTCATACAGGCACAAGGTACACTTATTACAATGTCAAAAGAAATGTGCAGTTTTGTGGCACATCCACGTCTAGTTTGAGAACACAGTTGCTGCTAACTAAAACCTTCCCAATGCTAGATGCACTGACAAAAGCACACATCCTTTTTTTTTCTGAAGATAGAGGATGGAAAACAGACGCTGCAAACCAGGGACACAGTGGTGTTGGCTTCAGGCTACATGGTATCAAAATCAGGTGAAGAAGAAGTCCTTAGAACATTTGACCCGCCCTCCTCGTAGCACAGTTTGCTCAATAGAACATGAAACATCACAATCCGAGGTGGAAAACAGACTTCCTCCTGCCGCAACACATTGAGCTTTTACACCAATAAAAGCCAATGGTGTCTCCTGTTTCATGCAACACCGCCGTCACGGCGATCTGAACAGCAGCTTGGCTCGGAAACAGCTGGAGGTGAAGATTAGCGAAAGACCACAAACGGACACAAAGAACATCCTGCACCTTTTTTAAAGACACTTTTGATGCAACAATACAATGAACAAGAGCGGGTTTTGGGGGGAAAAACAGATATTCTAGCTCTTGGAGATCCATCTGTTCTGTCTTCAGACCCTTTGATCTGTGATTGTAACCCGACCACACTGCATGATATGTGCCATGTCTGCACAAACACATTTACAGAGAGAGGGTGCAATGTTGATCCTGTTATTATTTTTTTGTTTCATATAAAAGACATATAAAATGAAACGAAGCTTTTTTTTTTTTTTTATATCAAACATTGAACTTTTTTTTCTTGCTAAGAACATTAATGTGCCCTTCAAAAGGTGTGAAAAAAGAGAAAGTATCTAACACTGTATGTTACAACAGACTAATTGCTGGATACACAGTATCCACAAAACTAACTGATTGGTTTTTCTCATCGTGGTGTGGCTAGAGGCAACGGTTACAGTGACAGTGGGCTCTTAATGTTGAACTGAAACGCGTGGAGGCTGGTAGGTGTGAGGAGGAAAAGATTTTCAATTAAGTGGTCATTTGTGCCCTCGAATGAAAAACGATTCCCGCGCTGAATCATTCGCTTGCAAAACTGAGTAATTTTTATAATTCCTCCCCTCAAATTAAAAACGTATGGACCAAAATTTCCTCAGACTAATAGCGCTGTGTTATCGCCTTCAGTTCTTTTCTCCCCGCCACTCTCAGCTCACATTTAATGACATTTCTTTTTAGCTCTCGCACTCATATGTGGATTTTGGCTTCGGTCTGTGAAACAGAAAAGAGGAAATGAAGTAATCTGAGATTATTTATCGCGCTAAGCTACACGTTTTGTTACTTGCTCACGCCCCCCATTGCCCCGAAAAAGGCACATTCTGTATCAACAAAAGTAGGCAGGTGGCATTTTGCTGCACTCCCCGATTTTGTTTTTATACTGCCAATGCTGAAAAAAAGACTGATTGGGCTTTCCTGCAAATTTCCACAATTACTGTTTTTAAAAAGGGCTTTGGTGTTTTGTTTCTGAAATCTGAGTGTTTTTGCAGCACATTGTGACGTTTTCCAGCTGTGTCTTGGCACCGAACCAGGGTGATTTGCACTGGACCTGGGTGTTTTTAGCGACACCTTGCAGCGTTTGTCAGTGGCGTTTCAGCCACTGATTTTCACTGACCTTTTCCAGTGGCTTTTGTGCTACCAAACATGGGTGTCAAGTCAAAACGTGACCTTTTCATAGCCATAACCAAGTGGTTTTTGTGCCTGTACCTCACCAAAACTTCACCACAGCGTTGTTAAGACATGTAAGGTGTCGACATTTGTAATGTAACGTATCTGTAGTTTGTAGAAACGTACAAGACGAACATTTTTTCTGGCATTTTTTTCAACAGAATTAATGAATGTAAAAAATCCCAGCGTTTTAGGTGGTGAAGGTACGAAGTAATGCTACTAATATGAAAGACAGAAATATCAGTTCAGTATTTGATGGAATAATAAACTGAGATCATAGATTACATTGATCTGATCTCACATAGACTTTAGTTTACTCATCACAGAGAGAACTACTCAGCCTGTGAAGATGATGTGTGATGTGTTCTGAGTCTCTGGAGGAACTATTTGATAAAGTTGTGAGAAATAACCATGATGTCATCGGACTTGGGCCTAAAGACCAGCAGTGAGGAGTCTGAAAGAAATGGACGGGCAGGAATAATAACAATAATAATAAAAAACACTATTGAAATGCATTATGGTATATATCTGTGTTTGAGGACGTTAAGGCTGTACTTGAGACTTGTATTTGAGGCCTCTGTCTATATCAATATTTTTGCTATTCTTGTAAAATAATAACTTAGACGTTAAAACGTAATGCATATTACTGATGTGACTTTGGGTTTTTGAATGACAATTTAATAACTTTTATTGTGCTGTACCAGTGAGCAGGCACTACAGGCCTTCTTCAGCAGTAAAGCCAGCAGGAATGGTTTCATCTCTTTGCATGAATGTAAAGGCTATCACTGTTGCTGAGAGTGACGGGTGGAAAACAGGGTTGGGCAGCAGTCTGTATTTTCTTATCGTCATATTGTCATTACCAGAGATTGCAGATAGCCGATGCGATTGCCTCGGGCGACAGACGGAGGGAGGGGCTCGAACTTTTCCCTGCGATCGCTCATTGTAAATGTCAGTATAGCCGATCTCACAGCTCAGCTGCTGTCATTAGTCAGACATTAGTCAGACAATGTAGTGATAAAATAATAACAGCCTGGTGATGCTGCTGGATAAGGTAGCATTTAGGAGCCGTGATCAAATTTCACACTACTTCTGACAACGGAGAAACATGTAAATGACAGCTAGATTGTGAATTTGGCTGCATTACATAGCCTATGATCACTTCTCAAACAGGAAGAAGCAGCTTGGCTGTGTAATAGTCTTGGAACAAATGAAATGCATGATTAGAAACTAATTTAAAGTCAACTGTCAGTAACTAGAGGCATTTATATACATTCACAAGTGGATCTGACGCTTCAAAGATGCAAGAGAGAGGGCCCTGGTTACATGTGACGCACAGGCCTTGGATGTTGGTGAGCGGCCGAAATGGAGAATGGAGATGCAGGGTTTTATCAGATTGCACAGCGCACTTGCAACGATTGGCAGATGATAAGGGATCACAAAAACAGGTTGCTTTAAATTAGAGAGTAGAGTGACGTTTGCTGATTAAAAGTGATCAGCAGCAAACATGCAACTCCTCCAGAAACTCCTGAATGCAGATTTTGAACTTTTATTTGCTTGTAAAATTTCCTAAATATTGGCAGGGGGCAAAAACAATTGCTCTTCAATCATCGATAGTCGAGCTGGTTCGGCACAAGCCTAGTGGAAAAGATATGTTTACCGCATGTTCCTGCTTGGACAACATGACTACTGATCTCAGCAGGAGCACTACAAAGCTCCTCATCTCGCTCTCCTTCTCTTTCCCTCTCAGCTCGACCAGTGCTGAGTTTCAGAGTTTGCCCCGAGAGAACAGGACACCTCGCTCTGTTTATTCCATCTCTGCTGGTGGTCGATTTTTCATTCCAGAAATAACCGGTACGAGAGCGCCCCCGGTGTATTTTATGTACAGACGCCACTTTACACGACATCAAAGAGGGCAAGTGAATCACACACCACCAACACCAACCCTCCTCCTGCCCCCCCCCCCCACACACACACACCACCACCGACTGCTCTGAAACTCGGCCACTGTCTCACCGAAACATCTTTAGCCACAGAAAACTTGTGCTGCTTTACTCGAGGAGGAGTAACCCTCTTGATTTAAAAAAAACATTTTTCTTTACCTCATGTTAGGCATGGACACATCCCTGAACTTTTGTAGGAAATTTTGTCTCTATATACAATAGCTGTGTTATGACAGTGATTCACAAAAGCAATAGTGTAATAGTAAAACTACATTTGTGACTTTTTTTTTAATGACAAACACAAATATTCTACGACTTCTACACCCTGATAGCACATCAGACTTTTTTTTTTTTTTCTTCCCGGACTTTGTTAAAAACAATTAAAAGACCATCAGCAATCAATCCAAACAAATACATAAACTGTACTCGGTGTTTCTGTATGATTGTATCAAAAAAAACTGTAGTATGAACTAACTTAATGGGTAAGTGTTTGTTTTATTGCCTTTCTACTGTACTTACAGCCTAAACCGGAACAGAAAAAAGCACGAGGACTTCACAATAAATAGGAAAATACATTTTGCCTGGCAAAATACCAAAATCCACTTCTACGCTCCGTTCAAATATTTTACTGTACACCCGTGTTGGCTGCTACAATTGAATTAGGTGACTTATTAAAAAACAAACATTAATTATTAAACCGTCCCTATCCAAACACTAAAAGATGAGTGCTTCTTTAACGTTTCTTTTTTTAAAACTCTCCTCCACAGTCTGAGACGATGCATCCGACTCCTTTTTAACCTGAGAGGAAGGTTAAGTCATCAAAGGCCCGCCCCGTACCCCCACGCCATCGGCAACCGTCTCCTAGCAACAACATCCTTCTCGTTTTCCTCTCTGTTGGCCTATAAGCGATGCGTCGCTCCCGGATCTTCTCGGAAACCTCTTCCACTTTGACGTGAGATTAAATCATGTTATATGTCGGGGGTTATGTGATGTTTTCCTGAACACAAAAAAAATGTTAAAAGTCTGTAAACTTTTGAGAGATCCTGCTGTGCTTCTTTGCCATTCAAGCCGACGAGCGTACTGATTGTGTAGTTTGTGTTCTGTGTGTGTGTGTGTGTGTGTGTGTGTGTGTGTGTGTGTATGTTTGAAAGCATGTATGTGTGCATGTCTTTAACACAAATAAATGTTTAATATCTGCATACTGTGAACGGTAGCGAGGCAAACAGGTAAGAGACTCTTTCATCTCGGGGTGCCGCGACAATCGGCACCCACTAGAAAGTCAAGAATCACTCAGGTTGGCAATTCAAAAAACAACAAAGGCTTCAGTGTTGAAGTCCCGTCCTCTCTCTTTTCACCAAGAGAGATTGTCAGTATTTTCTTTTTCTTTTTTAAAAAGTGCTCCTTGAGGGGAGGGGTTGCAGGGTAGGGCGGCCTGTGGTCCAATCAGGGCAGTCCATTCCTAGGGGGAATCCTCAGACTGGGCGCTATAAAGACAAGATGGCAGCCAGGAGTATGAGGGCAGAGCTGAGCAGGGCGACTGAAGTCTGGCGTCGACCGGCGGAGTTAACATCCCTTCGAGCCGGCTCTGGCGACTCATGACCGATGCCGTCTGAAGGGAAAGAGATGAAAATGATTGATGGTTACATTAGCTTAGCAGAGACACTGGAAACGGCAACAAATGGAGGTCGTGTTCTCACAATGAAGAAGACACTTTTGATTAAAAGTCCAACATAAATCTGCAGACTACATTGAATTTAAAGCCTATCCCAGCTGTCACTGGGCGAGAGGCGGGGTACACCCTGGACAGGTCACCAGACTATCACAGGGCTGACACATAGAGACAGACAACCATTCACACTCACATTCACACCTACGGACAATTTAGAGTCACCAATTAACCTGCATGTCTTTGGACTGTGGGAGGAAGCCGGAGTACCCGGAGAAAACCCACGTTGACACAGGGAGGACATGCAAACTCTGCACAGAAAGACTCCCCTACCCACGATTCAAACCAGGAACCATCTTGCTGTGAGGCGACAGTGCTAACCATGACACTGTGCAGACCCTGCCCATTTTTGGGGGCAAAAATCTTTTTCATAGCACTTTTACATTAAGCCTAAATAATCAGAGACTGATTTCACTTTCACACTGTGCTACATTCCTGTTAATGTATAAGTCTTCATCATCAAATCTGCATCAAAATAAGAGTGGTCCTTATTAACAGTGCATCTCCTAAAAGCAAAAAAATGAATACAATTCTACTCAAAATTTGGGCTGACTAAAAATCAAATGCTATTAGAGAATGGAACCAAAAACTGTTTACTGGACACATATCTTTGACCAAATGGAATGTGATTTCATTGGTTATTTTGGTCTGTCTTGGCTGGTATGGATGTCTGAGTTAATGCTGGACAAAGACAAGGACTCAGCGAGGTCATATCACAGTTAATCATGTTAATTTAATTGTGGCAAGCCAGCATCGAGATCATGATTAATATTTGTTTATCTGTGCGGCCCTTTTTCTCAAACGCCTCTGGTTTGGACTTTGTGTTATTGTGTGACTAAAAATCAAGGTAGTGAAGCTGTACACCAGCAGCTCCTGTGTTCATCGAGGTAAAATTAACGTTTTTGTCAATGGAGTCTGGTTTTGACAAGAACATTACGTTCACTTCCTCGTCAGAAAGGGCTGTCTGTTTGGGAAGAACTGAACATACGACTGAATAAATAAGACTTGGATTGTACTGCACGAGTTGTGTGAGAGTTTGTTAACAGATGTTCTGATATAGTTTTGCTGTTGTTGAACGTGGACCCCTATGACTTTAATTTATTCATCAATTTCTCCATTTTTGGATTCTATGTAACTGTGGAGGCATGCAAAAAAGTTTTCCTTACAATTCAACTAAACACTTGGTGAATAATTGATATACAAACGGTCATTTGAGGTGTGAAGAGCTCCTTTAACTGAGTTATTGTGTCTGCATATAAAAATGACTGTTAAACACTTCAGAGTTCATAATTACAAGATAGTTTACAGTACGTGCTCTATACTAAGTGTCATATCAATTCATAAATCATGGCGTATAAAATAAAAACACTCAAAAGGAAATGAAAAGAGAAGAATTTTATCAGCAGACATAACACAAACATCATGTGCTGTATATTCCCACCAACCTCTGGGTTCTAGAGAGTTGTGACTGTTGTCCTCAAAATCGACCCCTTCCTGCACGGTCCCAGAGTTTTTCACACAATTGTCTTTGCAAAACAAAGAGGAGAAAAGATATGTGAAGATTAGAGAAGTCGAACGTCACTCGTCCACAGCCTGACCACAAGCTGGTGCACAACAGAATGGAGAACTGGGCAGAGTGGACTCAACAATCTGAGACTCACTTTGAGGCCTGACGAAGACTTTGAGTCGAAGGCAGCTCCTTCTTCCCTTGTCGTCAGTGATGGAGGCTGTGGAGACATCGTGCAGAGTTAAGAACAAGACACTTTTTATGTGTTACCTACACTTTCCAATTTCAAAATACCTTTTGTTTTATATAATCTAAGGCTGCATGATTATGGTTTAAAATAACAGCGGTCATATTTTGCTCAGTAATGAGATCATGGTGAGTCATCAAGTTTTTACTCAATCTCTGGAAACCAGACGGTTTGTTAAAGCAAAAGAAATTACATTTTAATTTGACAAGATTTTACTTATCCATATTTTACTTTATAAACATACAATAGCCTGTAAAGGACATCGATTTAAATGTATAAACCTCAGGACACAAATCTGACACTCCAAAGTATCAGTATCCCCACATCACCTTTAGTTTTTGTACGGCTCATTAGCATTTGAGAACTTTGGCTACTTTTGTTGATGAATATAAAGTAAGAAAAAAAAAAGAAAGTATCAAACGGTGTTTTTGTATTGAGACCAAAAACTTTTCATGATACTCTTCTTGCCAGGATTATCATATAAAAATGACACCCAGCCCTACCAATATATATATACTATGACATATCAAAATATTTCTGGATATTTTTCCATCCAGTTTAGCATGCAATCAGATTGTCTGTTAATACCTTAACTAAATAATCAAATCAATGCTGTACCTATGGCATAGGCTCTGCATCTATGTAGAGCCTATGCCGTACCCTATGCTGTAGCTTGACATGCACCTCCCCAGAAAGGTAACTACACCTTGCAGTGAAGCAGACCTCCTGTCTATTTTTGTAAGCTGAAACCATTTCCCTCAGTGGAAAAAAAGCTTTTTGCTAGGCTAATTTATATAATGTAAAATGCCATAGGCTTGCGCTAAAAATATTAGCATGTTGTATTTGTGGGCAAAATGTATCCAGCAAAAGACAAATGCTTCGTCTCTCTGTTAAGCCACGTTCAGTGTGTGTTTAATGTGTGTTTTGAATCAATTAAACTTTACAGCACTTCACAGAAACCCGGCCCCTAGCTAGTGTTTTGGAGGTGTAACTGCAGAGTGACACAGACACACCACCGCACAAGTATAAATGCTCACAAGGGTGTAGGCCACATGCATAAGCTACAGCATAAGCTTTGCATAGAGCTGACACACAAGTATAAATCCTGCTTAAGATGAAATTTACGTTTCAACAATGCTGTGGATCATATGGTTAGATTTGGGCACAAAAACCACTTGGTTATAATTAGGAAAATATCCAGTTTTGGCAGCACAATGCCTACTGGAAATGCAGTGATGTCTCTGTAAAATGAAGCCACTTTTTGTGGCACTATCCCCAGTGGAAAAATAGCAATGGGTTGCTTAGAAAAACACATTTGGTGGCTAAAAATTTGCTGGAAACACAGTGATGACATGTCAAAAAGTGACCGGTCTCAAACAGCTTGGTGGGCATTTCGCATCAGTTTCATGCCATCCACTGTCCCCTCCACCTTCTATTGACAAAGTCAACTCATACTCTGTCATTGTATGAACGTATATATTCAATGTTTCTGTGGTTTGCTGAAACATAAAATTCCAACATTTTCTTCTGGCGACTGGACTGTTTGGACCTAATTTGACTGCAAAAGTTTCCTTTCCATTTAACAACCATAAATTTATAATGTCAGTCTTGTAAGATGGCACGCTGCATGTTGGACCTTGACCAATCATAAACTGTCCCTCTGCCAAGTCGAGGCAAGACTTTGACTCAGTATTCATGTCTTCACCCAAGACCTCCTCACTCTGTAAAATCTACCTTCATTCATAAACATCAGCTAAACAGTAAAAATGAACAATCTGACAAGGTCGATTGTTTCTCCATCAGAGGTATTCCACACTTATCCCCTTTAAATACTGTCTGAAGAGCTTTATCTCGCCTTCTGAACTCCCCTCTCATCCTCATGTGAAAGCGCTTCTGCTCCATATTTTATGATATGAAACAACTCAATGTCACCCTCATATTTCCAAGTCTAATTTGGCCAGGGGCAGTCATTTCTGCAGATGAGTGGCACGCTGTTATGCTCACCTACAAAATCTCATTTCCTCTGTTTCCTGATTGTGAAAGGCAAAGATTAAAAACTTTTTCGTGGGATTGCTGTGATTGTTTTGCGGAGCTAACAAAACTAATTAGTTTTCAAGTAGTGCAGGGGACCAAGTCGCTAATAGAGCGCTGAGGGTGTCTCCAGCTGTGACGAATGACTTCAACGTCTGTCTGCACTTTTGTCAAGAACATTTTTTATGTTCTGTCTGACCTTATGTTCATCCCACTATAGATATCCTCTTTTCTTTTTCTAACGTTTCCTCATGGGCCTCCATATACCGACCCCTGTCATTTCCTGCTGCCTGCCGAGTCTTTCAATCTGTGATTAATCTGACCGCACACAAACACACGCACAACCTGGAGTGTGTTTGGATGTCTGTGTCCGTGTGTTGGATTTGTATGCACGCATGTATGTAGTTGTGGTTGCATCTGTGCACAGACATGTCCAGTTTGTCCACAGACACTCCTCTATCCTTCCGCCCAGACGCTCCGTGTGATGGATTCTAGCCGTGCGGTGAATTCCTGATAAAAGAAAACCATGTCAGTGTTTCCACTGCCGCCGATGACTCTGGCTCTTATTTCAAAAGCCACTTTATCAGATGCTGCGCGGCTGTGAGAGGAGATAAAAATCATCTTTAAAACTTCACCATGAGAGGAATATTGGAAGTGAAGCAGCAGAGGGAGGAAATAAACGAGAGAGAACCGGTGTCAATCATGCTGCTTCTGTCTGTGTCAGCGGGTATCGAGTAACTTACCTCACACCCCGACGGTGGCTGGAACAGACGGGAGAACTCACAGTCTTAGTTTCTCTCTGAACTCAACTGGCCGAAACCCTGTCTTTGTCTTTCTTTATGCCTCTCATGCTCCTTGTGTTTCCTTGGCTGTCGTTATGTCTCTTTAACTTTCTTTGACTGCTATAAAGTGAACTTCTGCAGTCCCGCACGAACGTATATATAAAGACACATCATAGGACAAAAGAGACCATTGTCCCAAGCTCTGATCTGGGAGATTTTATTAGTCTAATGAAAATCTTTTGATTCTTTCTCAATAGAATCATTAATTGCTCAGTCCACCTGTTCTCAACCAATGGTCCGGAGACTTTAAAGAGTCCTTGAGGGAGTTCCGGGGCATTCCTACAAAAATAGGAACTTGTTTGTCACTATTCAATTCACTACAGAGGTGAGCCCAATGTGAGTAAGAGTCACAAGATTGACAATTCTGATCAGAGGTTTCACTTCCTCTGTGGTTATTACCTCCGCCAAGGTTATGCTTTAGCCGGCGTTGGTCTGTTTGTCTGCAAAATAACTTGAAAAGTTCTTAACGGATTTTGATGAAATTTTCAGGAAGGGTTGATAATGGGACAAGGAACAGATGATAATTTTGGTGGTGATCAGTTGAAGCGAAGTGGATAAAATAATAAAATGGCGGGAAATCCGAGCTGCTTGGCGGAGGTCTTCGCTCTCCGAGTGCTCTCAAACTGTAGTTGACAGCAATGGTGCCATACACATGCTGTGTTTTTTGCACCTTCAAGTTAATTGTTATCATTGTAGACACATGGCAGACGTGCTCAAACGCCAGAACGGTGCACACATGTTCCCAAGCACCCATTTTTCAGGCCGCGACGGCTGCCCTTAGAGATAAACCGAGTTCAACTGTTGGAAGGCAGCAGTGCGTACCACATGTCATGTGATGAGGAACAACCAATCGCAGCCAACAGATATCTTCCCTAGGACGTTATGCGCACACACTTATAAACAGTATCTGGAAGGAGATCAGCTCTGCATTCAGGATTTCAGGTAAACGGGATATGGTACCTCAGATACGCAACCTCAGATGCAACCTGCTGCGGGGCTCTTAGCACAAAAAAGGCACAAAAGTAGCGTCCAGCGCTCGTGTTTTCCAGGAGTTAACACTGCGGCATATGTACAGCCCCTATAGAATTCTGGTAACGGGGCTTTCAAATCAGGATCCCAAGCCCGGATCCCTAAAGTCCACTTCATTTGATTTGTGCAAACATTGTTTTGTACCAGGGCCCAGTTCATGTGCACTCTGGTACGGTTTGCATCAGGTGTGAACACCAACTGTACCAAAGCACGGAGGCGGGCTGCTATGTAACATGTCCACAATGAGTTTTTAACCAGTTACACACCAGTCTCATTTCAATACTGATGCCTCTATCTCAGACGGCACTCATGGTGAGACCCAGATCCGGCCTCACTTCCAACCTGCAGGGAGGTGGAGAGCTCCGAGCCCGACTGCAGCAGCTCCTCCTCCTGCCAGGAGCAGAGCTTCAAAGTGCTGCTCCGCCATTCACAGGGCAGCAGCGTCCATCTGTGGCCTTTTCTAAACTGTAGCACGACAAAAATGTCACGTAGATGATGATGCAAGTACTCAGAGGAGGGGAGAGGGGACACAATCATAATCACACCTAATATGAAAACATCCTTAATCACATTTAACAATCAAAATCTTTTCAGATGGAGGTCCTTGAAGCAAAATGTTATCAGAAAGCAGCAAATAATGTCATGTCTTCAAACTGCTTATTTTGTTCAACCAATGGACCAAAAAAAAAGAGATGAAACAGCAAGTTCATCATTTGGATGTAGCCAAGAGTCACGGAAAATTTCCACCACAGTCACTAAATCAGTGTACAAGATATATTAAACTGCAGGTAACCATAGAAACCATACATATGTCTCCTGCTACACTGCAATTAACTTGCAGCTGAAACCGGCCCGACTACATATGTTGTATGGCGACATATTCAAATCCATCAACTGTTGTGACAAACAAGCTGTTCTCATTATTTCTATGAATAACTTATTGCTCCCGACGCCCCGATACAATCAGAGAAAACCAAAGCCGTGTAGAGACGGTGTTATCTCTGGGATGTTGTTGAAAGATCAGAGCTGTGTGTAAAACCCTGCCATGCGCAATCGAGTTATAATTGACGAACGCAGAATTGTGGCGTTTATAAAGTGCAGACTTTTTATTAGGTGTACTGGGAGAATCTGCCGGCCAATCAGCAGTGGACATCCACAAAAAGAAGCAGCTGAGTGTGTGCTGTGAAAAGAGTTAATGGCATCAGCAGGAACAGTAGCTGCAGTTTTTTTTTTTAATGGTAAGAGGGGCCAAATTAAAACTATAAAACCACTGATTTCAATAAAGCACAGCTGCTCTTGCTTTACTTTCGCAAGTGACTGTGGTATGAGTGGGATAATGCACCCAGGGGTATCATGAGGAGACCTTGTCGTGCAGCATTATCTCTTATGGACAGCTTGTTATTGTTCTGATGTGGTTTTTAATGTAGAGACTAACAGTAGCACATGTTCTTCGTGTGTTTTTAGTACTTATAGGTAATTATTTGTTCATGTACATGGCTGCAGTATTTGTCAGGTGATGTCTACTATAGAGAAAGAAGCTCTTGTCTGTTAATAAAATATTCTTGTTGCAGCTGTGAACACTGTGCAGTCTTTTCTTTCTCATGTCTGTGTTCTTCTATTTCCCTGATTCTCTGACATTGTGTCACACTGTCTTTCTCTCATCTCTCTTTCTCACCCTCTTTCTCTCCCCACACCACCATCCCTTCGCAGATTCCAACACACACACACACACACACACACACACACACACACACACACACACACACACACACACACACACAAAATTACCCGACTGTCTCTCTTCCTTTCTCTCATGTCTGCCACCGAGGTCAGAGTCTGGGTTTTCTATCCTCGAGCAACGCAGCCGTGCTTCACCATGACTGTAACTCCAGCTCTGCCTGCAACTCTAGACCCAGCGTTAGTCAGGTCATCCGGCCGCCGCCTCACCATGACAACGGTAAACCTCTCGGTCACACATTCAGACACATGTTGCACGTTCGGTCATGCGCTGCGGGGCTCGTGATCGCTGCCATCGCACGAACGGGACTGGCAACACGTATCGCAGATCGCTAAACAGGCTGGGGTGCCGGATGAGGCCCAGCTTTGGTGTGACTGTGAGGTGAATTAGATGGATCCTGATTTAAATACTTTGGGATCAGATGTTTTTCGTGTTTATCTTGGGGAACAAAGCCCTTTGTCTTTGTTTCAGCTGCTTGAAGCCGAAGGGAAACTGTCGGGGCACTGTGCTGGCGGGGTTCATGTCATTATCGATGTAGATCTGCACTGGCTGTACAGAGCGGGACCCGGGCGTTTGAAGCGGGAGGGCTTTACAGGGAGACAGTCATCTCTCTCACACAGGGAGAGCCAGACTCTCAACTGTCTCCTCTGAAAATTGGATTTCTATCCCCTGAGATTAGGATCAGGCTTTCCCCGCTCCACCAAGGCTCTATTAGAAAAACATGCCGCCCTCTGAGGCCACGGGAAGCTTGCAGTGCAGGCCTCGTCGTCATCTCGGTGACCTTTGACCTTTTAGGACCAGCCGTAATACTGATCCCACACCAGGGCAGCTTTCCTCCGGGTGTTTGTCTGTCTGCCAGACGGGCAGGCCCTTAGCCAACTGCAGGTGTCATCTATTTGACGTCGCCCCACCCCCCTTCTCCCCCCTGCCTGGGGCCGTTGATGATCACAACGGAGGACAAAGGAGCGTCTGTCTTCACCGAGACAAGCAAACATGAACCTCCCGTCAATCTGTCATTTACATGCCCACTTAACAGATTCCAAAACCATATTATATGTACAACACTGGTATTGACTATGAGCTATTGTTGGGCTTTGTTAGACACAGACAACGTGTGATTTGACACTGATACAGCAGCTGATGAAACATAGTTCACTGTTGAGCAAACAGCATTTCTAGATGTGGATGATGCTGAAAAAACAAGCATCTGCATCTGGAAAAATATGTTTTCCATGTGTAACAGCAAAACTCACTTTCTAATTGATGCCAATATAAGCTTCAAGGCTCCAAGACAGACTCATTTAGAGAGTCTTTGAGTGAATAACTGATGACACACTGTAAGCATTCAATTAAAATCAAGACAAAGAATACTTTTTTTTTTGCAGTGACAATGTTAAGCTTGCATGGACCTGAAACTGACAGAAAAAGATAAGCTACTGCATTTTAAAATATCTTGTTTTCTGATAAAATTCAAAGTCAAGCCTGTGGATATGAAACTTTTGTTTCAAGCCTAAAATTCTGTTGGTGCGTCGCTAAAAGCGAGCTAAAGCTAAGGATTACTTAGTGCAGATAAAACATTCAGCAACATAAAGCTGCATTCATCAATAGAAAAAAATGTTTTTTCAGAGACAATGTTAGGCTTGCATAGACAAGGAACTTAAGTACAAAAGATAAGCAACTGCATTAAAAAATAAATTGTTCTTTGATAAAAGTAAAAGGCACAAGCCTGTAGACATAAAAAAAAAGTTCATTCCCCCTAACAGTGAGCTAAAGCTATAAGGATTACACTGTGTAGATATACAACATTCAGCGACTTAAAGCTGCACTCATCAATATTTTTATATTAAAAATGGATGAAATTACAATGTGTAATGTGAAGGGGGTCGCTCATAATGAGGACCCTTCAAAGAATTATCACCTAGCCCACTGTGCAGTTACCCTCAGATCTATAGAGCATTTTAGCCTCTTAGCTAATAGCTTTCTTTTTCTCAGCCCACAACTTCACTGCTTTGGTTCACTCGCATCAACCTGGCTTTCAGCCACAGGGGGCAGCATTTTTCAGCAAAAGAAAGTTGTCTATCGTTTGGTGCTGGGCGGGTAGCCTAGTGTATCAAAGTTAGCAACTAGCTAGCAGTAGCATTTAACAGGTAAAGAGCGAGATATTTCCCCAAAACAAAGCAAAAAGAAGAATAAGTATCGGACTTAAATTCATCAGATGGCCAAAAACATAGCAACGTAGTACTGACCAATCATGTCTGAATGACAGGTTAGCAGTTTAGTTGGAGAGGCGGAGCCAAATTGCTGAAATGCAATCTCAGAACCCATCGGTTATCGGCTTTTAACCAAGTTTATCTGCACTCATATGCAGTAGGGCTGCAACGATCAGTCAACTATTTGATGACTAATCGACTATTAAAATAATCAGTGACTATTTTAGTAGTCGACTAATCGGTTTGAGTCATTTTTCATAGAAAAGTACTGTAAAAGTACCCAAAATACTCTTATTGCAGCTTCTTACGTTCAAATATTGGCAGCTTTACACACTCTCCCATGACGGTGAACTAAAACTCTTTGGCGTGAGTTCGAAACAAGACATTAGATGACATAATTTTGGGGTTTGGGGGAGACAGACCGACACTTTTCAACATTTTAACACGTTTTTCAATAAAATGATTAGTCGACAATGAAAATAATCGTTAGTTGCAGCCCTAATATGCAGATAAGCTTATCTGTTTACAGAGATTAGTCAAAGTGACCAGTGCATGGAACAGGAAGTCTTGGCCAGTTATCCACTGGCAAAGGATTAGCCCTAATTATTGGCTCCTGCTCTCCAAGGCTTTATCATCATCTGACAATAGCTGATGGGTTCTAAGATTAACCCCAAAGGCCCTGATCACATGGAAAGCATTTTAGAAGCTGGTGGTGGCTTTTTGTAGTTGTTTTTAATGAGACTGAAGATATTGGGAGGAAAAAAGAAGAAATTGCCCGCATTTTTTGCCTGAGCACTCTGAACTTTCCCATTGTCCAGTCAGATGATTTGAGAGGCGGGCCTTCTGTGGCGGTCACAACAACAAGTTGGTAAACAATGGAGGAGAAACTGGTGGTAGCGGTTGCTGGAAACCCGACAATAGACAGCAGGTTGTCAAACTGCCCCTGAGTCATCCTAAAATATGCCTGGAAACAGCCATCACTGAGACGAAGCTCCTGGACCAACTGGTGGTACTCCCCGTGATCCAACCTCTTTTTCAGGGTCTCATGTACCCACATAGGTCTCTGTTTCCCTGTGTCCAACAAACTATTTACTGACAGCCTCTCACCCTCAACCAGAGCTACAGCAAGTACCCTCTGCCTCAACATTTTAGGAACTAGATAATTGCTGTCAAATAACTAAAATAAACAAATAGTAGATTGATTACATGGGAAGATTACATGGTTGCTCTGCGCTCTGCCACATGTTTTTATGTCTACATCATGACTGCGTTTGTGGGTGGGTGGGTGTGTGTGTGGGTCGGTGTGTCTGGCGGGGTGTGGGTGGCTGGGGGGTGGATGGGAGGGGCATTTCTTCTAACCATGTAAAGCACTTTGTGCTACATTTTTGTATGAAAAGTGCTTTATAAATGATTGAATGATTGAATGATTGATTGAGTGAGTGAGTGAGTGAGTGAGTGAGTGATTGAGTGATTGATTGATTGATTGATTGATTGATTGATTGATTGATTGATTGAATAAGGAGGAGCAAGCGTTTTTGTTTTGTTTTTTCTCTAGTGGCATTCAAATAAAGAAATTAAAATTAGAGGGCAAAAAATTTCCATTACTGCTTTAAATCACTATAATAATGAAGTGTTCTGAATTTGCTAAAAACAAACAAAAACTACTGATACTGACAGACATCCTTTCCACAGCAAATAGGCTCAAGGGTGTTGTAATAGTCAGACTGGAAAACATAATTTCTCAAAGAATGATGTTGAAGTATTTATATAACTGATGACCACAACATAAATCTATAGTACTGTTTGGGGAACACAGAGTTTACCATTCAAAGAAAACTTTTAAATGGGGATTTTTTGGGATACATAATGCCAGAGGCAGCTCTTCTTTCCCACTACACTCTAATGTCAGGACAAATATGGGTATTATGTGAAATGTTCTGACTATAACGGCTTTGGTATTTTCCCAGAGGTGTCTTTGTCTTTTGTTATTTCATCCCATGCCCAGATCACATGTTCTCAGATGAAAAAAAAGTGTCTTCAGTGAACAAGGATCTGATGGATGAGTCATGAATCTGAGTCAGCAAGAGATGGTCCATATGGCCTGAAACTGCTCGCAGCCATATGGACTGTCTCTCTGCTTTTCTCTCTTTCTCTGGATGATCAATCATCATCAGAGTCTACAAGAACATCGTCTCCACTCAGTTTCACAGCAGCCAGAGCCAACTGAACAAATGAAGCAAAATTAGTCAATCTATGATTTTTTTCTCATCGACATCCAAGGAATTACAGCAACATCAACAATTCTCTGGCGCGGCCGGCAGCAGGCCACAATTTCCCCAAACAATACAGTCAACATTTATGCAACGGAGTCGAGAAGACTAGCCAATGCACACAGAAATCCAACAGAAACATGGAGTGAAGGGTAATACATCACAACATAAAATACTGCAGCTTTAGATCTGGTTCAACTCACATGGGGACTTGATGATCGCTTGTGGCACTGCCCAGGATCAGTCAGACAAAAGTGTTGAAAGACACAGGAACAAATTCTCCAGTGACTTTTGTTTTATCAACCTGTCTACCTAATTAGAAAAATATTCCTTGTGATCTTGAACACAACTGAGCTGCATTACAAACCCACAGAACTTCTCTTTAGCTTCTAGTAAAGGTCCCAAAGTTTTCAAAGACACAAAATGTGTCCTGATGGAATTAAGAGGGATTCTGGGGTTGAATCAGTGACCAGCTAACATTTCCACACAAAAAACATCCCCTGAGTTCATTAAAAGAAATACAGTTTGGCTCATCTGGCCAATCTGAGATTCAGCTTTTCAAACACCTGCTTTGGGTCTGGAAGCAAGCCTAAAAAGTTACACTGTACTAATGTATGGCGGAAAAACTTTCCCCATACTTCCCCTCTCCTGTCCCCTTTGGGTTTGATATCTTTATTTTGTACTTTGCTATAATGTCAATATTTGGCTCTCTTTTCACTGACTCCTGCACTTCTTACTCTACAGTTCCTCTGGCCAGTGTCAGAAATCTACCATGGAGAGCACTGTATCTCTTTAGTCCCTCTCTTCTGCCCCTGCAGGGCACTGACTTCACTTATGAAAACATGACTTCCCAGCTGTTTGTTTTCCAGAGTCTTCTCACGAGGAGGAGAAAGCTGAACTCAGCCAGTCAGCAACAAAAGACACTTCAGACGAGGCCTCAACAGTAGAGATGTTTTGCTCCCTCTGGCTTGTATTTTGGCTTGGCCCTCATTCCAAGGACTTGCACAACAAAACCCGAACATTGCTGCTGTCTTTTTGCAAGATTCCAAGAAGAAATTGATATTGATCTCCTGATAACTCCCAGTCAAAGCTGGGTATCACTGGTAAATCTTTCTTTAGTAGTGCTAAAACCTGAGTTTCAGTACTGATTCCAGAACAAAACTTCTTGGGCAATTTACATCAAGAAGTATAAACATTTTTCGTTGACAAAAGAAGCCAAAGTTGTCAAAGGATAATATGTTTCAAACACAAGTAGCCGTACAAGAGACAGGTGTAACATTGGCAATCTTTTGATTTAAATCAGTAATTATCTAATAGAAGTTTTCAGTTTTCAAAACTCAATACAGGGTGGTTAGTGCATACTCACAGATATAGTAATACTCTCTTCCAGGGCGAAACTCGAAGCCTAAAGAGAATGGAGTAAAGAGCTGGAACTTCTCCGAGAACTTCAGCGGTCCGTTCGGCGACAGAGGCCTGTTGCACTCCCAGCGTTTGAAGCCCTTCGCAGTGTGGTCGCAGGAGCTGTAGCCGTCGTAGTTCACCATGTAGAGGACGTAGCGTTCGGCCCGCTCGTCTGAAACCGGGCCTATGTAGTGTGGACAGTAGACGTCAAGGTAGTCGTTGATGCAGACGTCGATGTGGTAATCACCCCGGTAAAACCTGGAGGAGAAAGGGAGAAAAAGAAATGTGAATAAAGCGGGTTGTGCAGAGGGTCTCACGCAAGTAAAGTCTAAAGTTATTTTTGTCAGGGACCCCATGAAGTTCTTGACCACTAGTAGTGCTATGGACAGCCTGCACCCCAGAAGAATTTGTTGGCATTGTACGTTTTGGCAAACCAGGGACATGTTACATCTCTTTTTGTTATATGTATTATATCAATGTTTCTATAATGACGTAGTTCTGATTACATGTATATGAGCTAGCTTTGTTATCGGGAGGGGATGGTAGATGGTGTGACACGTTGATGAGACGGCTGCCAAACTGCAAACCACTGTTTGATACTAAAAACCACCAAACTAACTGTTCATTAATGAGACATCCTAGTGTTTGCAGTGACATTTTTGCCACCAAACGTTGTTTTTTTAGCGGGGCAGCTGTGGCTCAGAATTAGAGCAGGTCGTCCCCTAATCGGAAGATCGGCAGCTCAATCCCTGGCTCCTTTAGTCCACTGGTCAAAGTATCCTTGGACAAGATATGAACCTCAAATTGCTCCTGATGACTGTTCCATCGGTGTGTGAGTGCGTGTGAATGGTTACTGAGTAGCAGGTGGCATCTTGTACGGTAGCCTCGGCCACCAGTGTGAATGGGTGAATGTGACATGTAGTGTAAAAGCGCTTTGAGTGGTCGGAAGACTAGGAAAGCGCAGTACAAGTGCAGTCCACTTACATCATGGCATATCCACCAGCATTTGTGCGACTGAACTAGGGCCGACCCAAAAAATTCAAAGCTTCGAAGCTTCGAAGCTTCGTTCGATGGCACGGGATTCGATTGTGAAAAAAAGAATTTGAAGCTTGGGCGCTTTTTTTTTCTCGTTTTCTTGAGGGAGGCCTTAAGCGCAACACTAACCCCCACCAGTCCGATACTGACAACGAGCGCACTCAGAGCTGGCAGACATGTCCAAGAGGTCATCAGATGTGTGGTTGCACTTTAAAATATGCCCTGACAACACCCAGAAAGCAGATTGCCAGATTTGCCAAAAGCAATTGGCATATCACAACTCAACCACCAAAAGGCAGGAAAGAAGAAGATTGCTTGCAAGGTTGACGTATGAAAACAATGCAGGTTTCAAAACAAACAGAAAATTGGCTTCACATGTTTTGAGGAAAGAAATGCATTCACATTTGTTTGACCAAAGGGATACACACAATGTGTTTTGTTGCCTTGAAATGCACATCAATAAAATTATGTTTGCATTTACACCACCGAAGCATGTTAGCACTTGTGCTTACATGACTGGATTTAATTATGTTTATAACACACCGCGAGGCCAGTTTTCTGTGTGCCAGCAAAAATACTAACATGATTAATCTATTATTTTTGGTAAGGTGATTGTTCTACATGTTTATGTATGCAATGATAATTCCCACAATTGCACCACACAACACCATGCAATCCCTGATCTTGACCTTTTAATGATTTATTCGCCCAATGAAAATAAGCTGAGCACGCATGTTCTTTCTGCTGCAGCCTGCTTTGTCTTTTGTGGACATCTAACATTCAGATCCCCTGAAGCAGTGCTTTGCTCAAGGGTTCTTCGATAGCAGCTGTTTAAGTGGGAGGATAGTTACTCATTGATTTGTTTGGGGAGTCTCTCCCCATCATGTGCCTTGATGATGCATTCTCCAAAGAGTTCCGAGTGCTCCAACACCTGATGACAAGAGCTGATACTTTAGGTATCTTAGTGAGGCTACAGCTGAAGAAAAAGTTCCCCTAAGTGCCCAGAAACTGAAGCCGGACTGACGAAGACACATCCAGGCTACGGCTCTGGTTTTGATTGCAGGATCTCATCATGTCAGTCTCAATCATCCCGAGCCTCTTGTGAGACTCCACCGAATCCCCGTGCAACACTCCCGCCCCGGCAGAAACCCCTTACGACACACGCTAGTCAGTCCTAAGCCATATATCAATGTTGGTGCTCAGCAGCGATGACTTATGCTGGTGCTGAAATTAAAGTCCCCTAGCGTTACAGGGCTAATCCCCTGGTTAGCATGTGCCTTTAGCAGCTCTAAGAGGATCCCTCCGTAGAATGAGATTTTCATTAGCCCAATATGACAGCTTGATGTAGGAGCCCCTTGTGGAATCTCCGAGTCTGGGAAAATGAGGCCTGTTCTCAAGCCTCGCCTTGAAACAGCCCCAAGATTGTGTGCCTGGTGTTTACTGTAAACCTACTGGACAGGAGAAGAGGGGGAAAAAAGTGCAGTGGCGAGATATGCCAGGTATTCATTCCTGAGGAGAGTGATTGGAAACACATATTCCCATAGGCGCCGTATAAGGTTGCATTTCTGAGGCTTTTAGCGGAGACAGATTAGGCTTGGACGGCCGGCTGGTTGTGTCTCTATAGCTGCTAATGGCCCGCGGTTCAGTATCACTGACATACTGCGGATGTCTTCAATACTCCACCTCTGTTCATTGACACAGTGAGGGCCGTCAGGGGAGACAGGCCAGAGACCGTGTTGTAGCATGCAGCAGGATGATGATCCGATACGGGTGAACTCGCCTGAGCACCGCGGGGGGTTTTACCCTGACGTTTTGCTGGCCACGGATCAGATATTACAACTACTCCTGCTCCTCGGTGATGGAATGGGAGTAGCAGTCAGCTGATCTGAGGCCAGGTGAGACAGGGAGGGAAGGATTGAGACGCAGCTGTTGCCGCTGACATGTACATGTTGGGGATTCGGGAGACGTGAGTAGCACAAAGGGAGGTGTGTGCTCGCCCTGGCCTGCTGGGGGTATCATGTTGTCGTTACACAGATTGTAAATGTGCTGCAGGATTAGTGGCCGTCCTACTGGGTTTGCAATGGCCACAAATGAGCGGATGTGTGTGTGTATGCGTGATAGCGGGGGTGTCTCATGGCATGGGCAGCCATATTCTAATCTTTTTCTCTCTCTAATTATAGTCTGGTCAAACGTGAAACCGAAGCCCTTGTTTTCTCTCCCAGCTTTCTCTTTTTTCCCCCTTCAGCACCAGCTGAGCGCTTTGGCTCCAGGCAGGCACAGCATGGCCTCCTTTAGCCTCTAGTTTCAGAGCCGCTCGCTGATATTATGACTACCAGGGGTCAACCGGCTCCACAGTGTCATGTCCTCACCCAGAAGCACTGTGGGGTAGCCTGCTTTGTCCTCTCGTGTCTCTGCTAAGCTTTAAATGGTAGTTTCAACCTTGTGAGTGTCAGTGGCTGTCAATCAGAGCTGACCCAGAAGTAACAGTTAAGATTAGGCAGGATTAAGAAGAGTTTGTAACTAAAGCCTTTGTGAGAGAGAGGTGGGAAAAGTTTGTTGAGGAGTGATGAGAGATGAGGACCCTGTTCAGACCGGAGTTCTTGTATTCAGATCAAAACGCACCTCAGAATTAGTCTCAAGTGACCACTCCTGATTTCCCTTCTGCACAGAATACAAATACATTAGTTTAGTAAGTTTATTTATTTATTTATTTATTTATTTATTTATTTATTTATTTATTAAGTTTCCCAGTCTTTGTTGTTTTTGATATTGAAACTACTTCCTGCCAAAGAAAAAAATTCTATAAAAATGGCTGACATTGAGTTCTGGGGATTATTCAGAGAAGTGGGGATGCTTTTCATGATAGCTGCTCCTGAATTATAATTTTACCATCTTTTGAGCACCACAAACGAAATTCCATTCACCTCCACAGTAGTGGGCTGGAGTCCCAAAGATAGATGGATGGATCTACATGGCTGGATACCACTACTGCCCCATTTCACCCAAAGTTCTTGAACTGGTTCCATTCAGGACTCTTTGAACCTTGGTGCTATCTTTTAATGATGATTTCTCACTTAAGGTCTCTATTGTTGCCTTCTCCGTCCCTTCTTTCCAGAATATGACATGGCCGCAGATGTCATCACAGTTCGCACTTCAGGTCAAAGAAAACCTGCTACTTTATTTGTTTGAGCTCGTAACCAACTTTTGGGTTCTGAACTAATTTATTTTTGGCTGAAATGCTCCGAACGGTTCGAAATTAGGTGCAAGGACCACAACAGAACCTGTTCCATGTTGGTGGAAAAGGAGTATACAAGTAAGGAGTAATAGAATCAGAAATACTTAAGTGATCCCCGAGGGGAAATTGTAATTCGTTACCGTCACTCTGATGTAAAGAATAGAGAATTTTAAGATGTCAGAATAAAAGTATGAAATAGAAGTATGTCAATATAAAGCAATAAAATGAAAAATAATAAAATAAAAAATAAAATTAAAAAATGAAATGAGAAAATAAAACAAAACAAATTAAATAAATAAATAAAATAAGATAAAATAAAATAAATAATAAATAAATAAATAAAATAAAAATCAATACAAAATAAAATATAAATAACACAAAATTAAATAAATTAAAAAATAAAATAAAATTTAAAAATGACAGAAATATAGATAAAGAAATAGAAACTTAAATAGGACAGGGATCAGATGAGGCAACAAGAATGATTTTCAGAGGCCACCGCACCTGTTGCATTACGATCTTTTACAAAATTCAGTTTTCTTGCAAAACTAGTTTCTGCATGCAATGCATTTGTCACTTCGCCAATAAAACCCACAGCATTACAGTAAATACCGCCATAATTTCCCTGCGACATACAAATCACATCTTGATAGCCCCATGTGACATTGTGTCAGTAAAAAATGTGCCAGTATGACAACAACATAGTTAGACAATATGCTGAAGTCATCAGGATAACTACTGACGGCAGGGAATCACTGCGTGTGACATGACCAAACTTTTAAAGCACAGTTGTTTGTTGAAAGCTGCATTGAAACTTAAGTCATTCTGGAAAGGCGGTCCAAACCTTTCTGGCAAAAAAGATCAAGATAATTTACTACAGGGCACACTGCAAAATAATATAGGAAACGATCTCGAGTGCTTGCACTGCTCTCAATAATTGAAAGATAAGGTATCGCTGATGGCAGCCAGGGACCAGGAGGTGTAGGTGAGGTGTAATGCAACAAAAGAAAAAACAATATACACCTGGAGGTGGAGGTTGCAGCTCTAGCTGAGGGCAACACATCTCGGAGTAGAAATGAGTGCATCCCCGTCTGCCTGCAGATATAGTTTGGGCGATCCGTTTCTGATTCTTGCCTTTGAAGCATACTGTTTTTTGCTATCCATTCACGATCTCTTAACCAGAGATGACAGTTCCGAACATGGTCAAATATGGCCAAACATATGCAGCAAAGATGCTCCAGCCTAAATCTAAAATATGGACTGTAGGTGTTTGTTACAAAAGACGATAAAATGCACAGTGAGGGTAGCACGAGCGCCAACAGATGATACAGATGTTTTCCAGATGGAGGTTTTCACTGGCAGAAGTGAAATATTGATAAGACACTGAGTCATAAACATACAGACTGACTCAAGATGTGGTCGACTGGATGACATTTCATCTCTCAGTGCCCTCTGGTTTTCTTGTTTTGAGGAGCCTGACCAGAGCATTTCTCCTGCTGATCTCTACTAAGTCTTGCCTGAGACTCTGAAAGCATCCGTCACCCAACCCTACCCCCCTCTGCCGAGGGCTGGACTGAAGCGTGAGAAACCTTCATTCATTTACTGAGCTATAAACCGTCGGCAGTATTCGCAATCTTCAGCATCGGAGTTTTTTCATTTTCATTACCAGCAAGATTTATTCATCTGTTTTTCTAAATGGCTTTGTTGTTATAGGCTATTTAGTGAGTCATTAAGCCTTCACAGGGCTGATCGAGGCAATTTCAACAGTTGTGTTTCCCTTTTGGCGCCGTTCTGAGCAGCAGGACGCGCTGAGGGCTGATCGAGGGTTCAGGAGGTTTGATAGCAGGAAGCACAACGAACGATCTGACCAAAAAAAAACAAGAGCACGGTTCAGCAGTTCAGCGTCAGTTATAAATGTGTCATAATGAGCCATTAACAAAAGAAAAGCACCTAAATCCTGAATCCATTTGTCTTGGGGATTAATGATCCCTGATTGGCTGAATTACTCACGGCCAGTTGGAGGGTCTTATCAATGAATCAGTAACTGAAGCTCTTAACACAGCACACATCTACGGATAATCCCTCTTTTCAGTGAGCTCCCCCCGCTTGTTTGCTTTCTTTATCCCCTTCTGTCGTGCTATTGTCACTCTGTGGCCTGGCACAGGTAAGACACAGGCAGAGCCGGGATGGAGAGGAGTGGACAAAGAGGAAAAAACACAGCTAATGGGAGAGAGAGAGTGTGTAGAAAAGAGAGGAGTAAGTAGAAGGAAAGGAGAGGAGTTTGGAAGTATGTGTAGACAAGAGGGTATATTAAAGTAAAAGTAGAGAAAAGACTAAGACAGAAATGAAAAGATGCACAGCTCAAAGTCCCCCTTAGAATTTCCCCTTAAATATCCTAATAGTCAGGTAATCAATAAGTACATTAACTCTGCACAACTAAATAAATTCTAACTAGAACATCTGTATAAGAACTTTGTTTCAATTTGCTTATTCAGTATTTAAGGGTAACTTTGGCATGTTTCAACTTGGACCCTATTTCCCACGTTTTTGTGTCTACATGACAAATTAAATCCCCTAAAAGTCCTTGTTTTTGTCACTGACAGGATCAGATTATTATTCCAAGTGTCTGGCAACTCATGGAAAACATCCCTACAGAGAGACATTTTTGAAGAGTAAGATCCATCTTGTTTAACCAGAAACGGCCCCAAAATTGCTATCGCCAAACTCACCAAACTCCATTTAAATAAACAGGAATTTTAACTTTAATAGAACCAGCATATTTTCACATTTAACTGGGGAAATTAAGGGTTTATTTCAATCAAACCAGAACTGGTGATTACTGGGAAAGACGGAGAGACGGACCAAGGAACAAGAGTCTCAAAACTGGGCCTGAAAGAGGCGTACGGCACTTCCCACTGAAGAGTCTATAAAAACAGACTTAATAGGAAAAACTTTGACCCACGCTAATGAAGATTTTGGAAATGTGAAACTGGCCATGCAGGTGGTGAGGTGAAAGCCTGATTGTAGAAACTGTCGAGTATTTTTTGGCGCAACCCATTTTTGGCTTGATTTTTAGTATGGATCCTGTGCACTGTTTTATAAATGACATTTTTTGTGAGGTTTTTTTTTTTTTGTTTCTAGCAACTTTGAATGAAGTTTGTTTCATGATAATAAAATTACTGTGTGATGTTGTTGCTCGAACAGTGGTCTGCAGCTTGGCAGCCTTCCCGCCATCCATTACCCCCTCTACCTCTACCGCCACATTCCAATGACAAAGTCAGCTCAGACACATGTCGGCACAACAACACGCCCATTTAATAGCCGATAACCGCGTTCTAAACATGCTAGCTGGTGTAACAGGAGCCTCCTTGCTCATATTTATAATGCTTATAACCACTACTAGCATGTTTTTAATAGAGGGATCATGTTTAAACAAAAACAAGGTGGAGTAAAAGGGAGAAAAATTAAAGAATGTAGGTGACAAGATGGTGGAAGAAGGTAGAAAGGAGGTGGGAAAGATCAGGAAATGAGAAGCAGAAGAGAGGAAAGGTGGAGGAATAGAAAGCGAGGGAAGGGATGGATTAAACAAGAAGCCGAGAGGAGAACGAGAGAGGGACGAAAATACGACAGGAGAGAGAAGAAGCGAGAAAAGCCGCCAAAGCAGTGACTGAAGATGAATATTGTTGACTAAACAAGGAGGTAGAGGAAAGTAAAAGGAAGGAGGAGAGGAGAATAAAGCACTCCTGTTGTTTCCCTCATGAACATAGATGGGTCAGACACGGGGCAGCTTCCCAGGGTTATTCCACAAAGAAGGAAAAGAGGAGATGCTTTCAGCCCACAGGAACACATGAAGCTCCTGTCTTCACTCACACACACACACACACACACACACACACACACACACACACACACACACACACACACACACACGCACGCACATGCACACGCACACGCACACACACAGCGATAATGTCCGCATTGTAAGACAAGGGAACACACAGACCACAAGCTGCAGACCTCACGCTGCTTCTATATCAAGTCCTTCAATTTACTCCTCCACAAACCCATGTGCACCAAGTGTCTCTTTAAACAACACCAGAACCTGTAGTTCCTGATTACAGCCTCTAGGGGGAACTCTTTTAGGGGCCATAAAGGGGTGATCAAGCCCCAGTCATGTGACGTGATATAACCAGATGGGGTCCGTCCATCCTGTTGCCCTCGGGGTTGGGAGGTCTCCATCACCCTCCCTCCACCTGTCCCATCATTCATAGCTTTTTGCCGCTGGGAAGTTAAAGCCATTATTACTTAGTTGGCTAATTATATACACACATCTGTCCGTGGACTCGCAAACACACACATACACACAGAATGTATTTAAACACATAATGTGTCTGCCAGGGGGCTCGGTCCGACTGGGCGTTGACAGCAGAGAGATGGGAAAAATGGAGCCTGTAAAGTATAGACAGTTCTCCGTTTCTGTTTTTTTTTTCCCTGCTGGGAACAAAACCAAGGGAGGTGAATAATTGACCTCAGATTGAAAACACATTGCTGCTTGTGGGAAGGCACCTTGGATAGTTAAAAAATAAAACAGAGGCTGGAGAGACAGAGAGGGAGAGAGTGGAAGCAGGAGGCAGGAAGAATGAGAGCGGACAGTCTGTTTATGGATCCTGGTGGTCCTGACTGTGCCAATCGCTAACTTGTCCTTCGGTGCAGCTGCAGACGCGCTGTGTGCCAGGCTAAGTGAGTGCACGCAGACAGAGAATGTGTTATGTAAAGCTTCATGTATATTCTAATCTCTGTCTGTCTCCGCAAATTAGGGCTGTCTTTGTGCTTGTGTGCCAGTATGCGCTGTGAGAAAAACTGGAAACTGACGAAGCAACGCCATAATCAAGAATTCTTCTTTCATTTAAAAAAAGAAGCCAAAGTTCTCAAATGTTAAATGTCGTCTAAACACAAGCACTTTAGGTCAGGGTTTATTTTTTGCGTCCATAATTTCCCAACAGTTATTTCCAGGAAACTTGCTCAGTGACTATGTAATCTAATTTCATTGTTATTAAGGAAAATAGGAATTTCCCTGAAAGAGAAGCCGCATGTAAAGAACTACTCCAGCGATTCAGCATTGCATATAAAGTTGGAAGACTCACAAGAGAGAGATTAAAAAGGGAATGGTCTAAACTGAAGCAGCGGAGGCCGAGATATGCTGACTTTATAGTCCTCAGCGTGGGTCAAACCCCACAAACACTCAATCCTGCATTTCCTATAATGCAACCAAATATGTTCTTTCATCATGCTGCACTCTATTTCACCCAAAACTCAGAAACAAATGACCTCTGACACAGTAAAGTGCAATGGGACAGTCTTCAAGTCAGAATTCCAAGTCAGGAGCTCAGGCAAGATCCATCTGACCCGAGCTCCCTGACAGAAATACACCTGATGTCATAGCAACATGTCGACGCACACAGTGAGCTGAGCAAAATGACACTTGCATCAGTCATATCACTTTATGTGATATGACTGCCCCGCCTGTCTAGAGTGTGTCTCTGGCTCTCTGGGGGTGCCGGCCATTGCCGCCCTGGGTCCTTGGGCCTGCGTGGTGTCCTGCGGCCTCTGCGGCTCCCTGGTCTTGGGGTCTGGGCGCTCCTGCGGTCTTGGGGTGCCATACCGCCCCCCTTCCCCCGCAGGGCTGGCCCTGGACCCTGGTGATGGTTTTCATAAACACATTGGGAGGGTTCAAATACACGCATGCATGTTCGATACTTCAGCTCCGTGACGCATTGCAAAGAACCGATGGGATCACTCCAAAGGGGCCCACTTGCTTCTCAAACCTACCACACCGCGCTGGCAACTCTTCTCTGCAATCGGGCTTTCCTCCTCCACCAAGACTCTCACATTTTTGGTGTTCAGTATAGACTTCTCTTTTGTTTTTGTTTTTCAGTACAGTATAGTAGACATGTATATGTTTATTTTTGATAATCTGCATGGAGCACAACCACCTCAAGGCCACAATACATCAGCTACACTGCCTGTTTCTCCCGTTTTTTTTTTCGTTTGTTTGTTTATTTGTTTGTTTGTTTTTCCTCCTTCTTCTCCGCATGCACTGTCACTATATAACTCAGGACTTAAGCACCTGCCCCCTCCCCCTTGCTTGTTTCCTTACTTTCCCTTTGACACACTTTGGTGTATCACGGCCCTCTCTGACTCATATTAGGAAGTTTTTCCAATAAAGGCTGATAGGCTAGTCTCCAGGGAGGATGGGTGACGGTCACAACCACGCATTATGGGTATAAAAATACTTGACTGCAAGATTAACAGTGCATCAATCTTCACAAGAAGCTTACACCCTTTAGTGGCGCTAAGCTATGAAGACCAATGCAGACAAGTAGGGAAAAAAAAAAAAAAAAAAAATCACTTTATGTAGTGTTTGTGTTGTGAATCGCGCTGTAACAACATTCTAGCTGCCGTTTCCATTCAGTTTATTTGCGCTTGATTGAAGTCATCCACACAAAACACAGCTTTATGTACCGGCTGTGGTAGTTCACGGCACCCATTTGCACAAATTTGACCTGTTCTACGTTACTTTAATGAGTAAAAATGAGCAAGACTGTTACTCTTTTAGGTTTCTCTTCGCTATAGGCACTCTTATAATTGATGTAGGTCCTCTTTAGGTGCTTGTAAGACTCAGAAACTTGACATACAAACATCGGTTTGTTGCAGGCAGCCACATTTTCCCATACAGACGCACTGGGACCCATTTAGATCACAAGTCAAAAATAACACAGCAAATTATCGACTTCCGACTTGCAGTGGATTGCAGTATTAGACCTCCTTTGCCTGGTAAATACCCCCTCCTTTAAACTCAGTGCTCCCACTTCATAATGGCCAGTTCGAGATAACCATGATAACATCACTATGACATTATCAGGGTTGTTTTTCCAGTGTTTCGGAGTGTTTTGGAAACTTTATTATTCACCCAAATACAGTGTGTCAGATTGTATTGTAGTTATTAACCTGTAGACCAATGTCACATTTTTAGTTTAGTTTAGTTTAGTTTAGTTGATTTATAAGAGGACACTGTGCAATTACATTAGTCATTTACAAAAAATGAAAACATGGTTGCACCACATTTCGCAAAATGCTAATTTCCATCTGTCCTACACATCACAAGTAGACGCAATAAATTAAAATAAAATTCAAGGTGGAATGCAGACTACAGTAAATCCATGTGCCTAACATAATAGAAGCAGTATGTACACATGGCATAGTATAAAATACAATATAAAAAGATACAGTCGCTACCTTGTAAAGTGACCAGGTTACCAGTGCAGGTGCCTTACATATTAAAAACAGTAAGCACACACTGCACGGTACAAAATACAATATCAAATGCACAATAACTACCTTTTGCATGTGCAGCTGATCGAGACCGAGATGATACTAAAATTCTGAAAACGTGACGGTACTCAATTTTCTCCAGTTACCAGGGGTGCAGTTCTTCCAGACCTGCCGGGGCAGCATATACACTTGCATGTGTTTTAGTCTGCTGTCAAATGCCAAAGGAAGAAGAAGAAGAAGAATGTCTAACAGCACACAGGAACAACATGTGGAAGATGGCGACAAGTGTAGCTGGAGCGACTGCTCTGCCCTGAGATGTGAAAGCAAAGTGTTTACGTCCAGAGGCAAACACATTTTGTTAATTCTTTGCAGTGGGAGAGCTGTGTATATACACTACACTGCTACAACGATGTCCATTTTGTGCTGAGCACTAAATATTTGGCTTTTTTGTCTGGACGCCGAGAGAGAAAATGTTAAACACTGGGTAAAACATTGCTTTAACCTGCATTAATTTTTACCCTGCCATCCAATCACAGTGGAGGAGGGGCAGGACAAATAGCCTTACACAAAGACCAACCGTCACATCTTACATGTACGAAATGTCTCTGGTATCTGTATCGACTGTTAGATTTCTGGTGTTGTGACATGCCTACCACTGGCCTAATTATCAGCTGACTACTGTGTATATTTGCAGAGTAACAAAGCAGGTAATCAGACCGTGAGTGACTTGATTTGAGTGACGTGGCCCTTTAAGATGAACATTTCTGACAAGAGGCTCTTCTTCTGTCTTACATGAATGAGGCAGGTTAATTACTGACAACGCTATTCTGGTGTCAAAAAGGTCAAAGCAGCAACAGCAGCATGGGGTTAGTGTCAGTCAGCACACGCACACGCACACACACACGCACGCACACACACACACACACACACACACACACACACACACACACACACACACACACACACAGCAAGACTTCGTCATTCAGTCAGTGTAAAAACCCCAAGGGGCTGACAGAGCGAGTCATAAACCCCCTCTGTGCCAAAAATGGTTGTTCAGGTTGCCATGGCAGCAGTTGTTGATGTTCCAACCACAGAATCAGAGCTTTCGACAAACACGTGGCGTTCATATCTGCAGGTGTATGCACGCAGGCACACACATGCATGGGCCCAGACACATGAACACACACCTACCACCCCTAATGCCACATAACTCCAGGAGGCCCAGATCGGATCCTGTTAAAATAACCCCCCCTAAAATATGTCCCATCAGCACTCGCCAGATATGCTGTGTGCTGAGGAACAATCTGCAGGATGCTTCAGATGGCTGCATACACACATAACGATGATGATAATGATTTTTTAATTTTACTTAATGTGGATGCTCCTGCAGAGCACACAGCCAGAGTAACCTCTGAACATCCCAGGATGCCTCCCGTCAGACGAGCTGCTCGCTGTGCTCGGCTGATATCGATCTGACACTTTAGACTCTGAGCTGAGGTCAGGGGTTAGTGACAGCCCATTATTCAGCCCGCCAGTGTTTGGTCAGTGTCTGAGCCCAGGTGATGAACTGACCTTGCTGTCGTCCATCTTGGGAGCTGCTGAGGGATGGAAGGTGAAGTTTAAGGAGTCTAAAAAAACTCAATCGGCCATGAAATTCTTGATGCTTCATTTGCGTCTGTATTTTATTCCCATAAACTGGATCTCTTCTCTCTCTTGATGTCTTTATCATCCTCTTTACTAAAAGTGCTTTGCTGACGGTACAGTATATATATAATAAATTGTTGTTGAGCATTTTGTTTCTTTTTAATTACCGACAACCGCCCAGAAGAGCAGATTGGTTTCCCTTTAAGGATGGGCAATATGGATAACATCTTTTATCACAGTAAATGTATTGTAATTTGATGATAAGGGCTACAACATAAGATTATTTTCACTGTCAAAAAGTCAGTCAATTATGTTCTCGAGTAATTGGTTTATTGTTTGGTCTGTAAAATGTCTGTGTTTCCGAAAGCCCAAGATGATGTCCTTAAATGTCTTGTTTAGTCCGCATTCAGTTTTCTGTCACAGAGGAGTAAAGAAACCAGAAAATATTCACATTTAAAGGAACAGTGTGTAAGATATAGGGAGATTTAATGGTGTCTAGTGTAGAGGTTTGCAGATTGCCACTAGCTCAGACTACATTTCCTTCAGTGTTCATTGTTCCGGAGGTTTTATAGGAGCCGAAATGTCCACCAAGGTCTCTACATCTCCAAAACAAACAGACCGGGTGATTAAAACTGGCAAAAACGCATAACAAAGCAGTGTCACATTACAAATCAGTGTTTCTCCAATGCTGCTTATCACAGATGAGCTTGTCACTATGGTGGCTGATGCGAAAACGCAATTAGCCCTATCTAGAGCCAGAGTTCGGTTTGTCAAGAACAAGGACCCATTCACTATATGTAGATATAAACAGCTCACTCTAAGGTAACCAAAATACAACTCTTATATTCAGGTGATTATACACTAAAGAAAACATTATTACCAATATATCCCCCTAAATTGGTGGTTCCCAACTGGTGGGTCCTGTCAACTTTGATACCTCATCTGGGCTGTTTATACTATCTCAAAGAGAGTGCAGTACTTGGACATGAAGGCGGACACTGGTGTGCAGGTGCCATGACTATGACTTAGGTTTCAAGAGGAAGTTTGATCTCTTAAATATATGATATGAATTGCGTACGAAAGACCAGCGGTTCTCAACTAGTGGGTTGCAGTCCAAAAGTTTGTAAAAACACACTTCATTTTTAAGTACAGTGAATTTCCAGCACAGAGCGTTCATTTTGAAGTGCTGTTTCCTGCTGTAGAGTGACTGACTGACTGACGGACAGCTTCTTGACAGAGACGGCAAATTAGCTTGACGACAGGGCCAGATGCAAGTATGACACTGGATGTGTTAAACTGTGTGGACCTTGAACTGATGACTAAGGAGAAATCTGGACCCTGTGGCTGGACCAGTTGGGAACCACTGCCCTAATCCTACACACTGGACCTTTTTAAGAAGCTGGAATCAGAGAATTTAACTTTTTTTTTCCTTTAAAAAAAAATGGCTAAACCAATTATAGAATCATCAAATTATCTGGCAATTAATTTTATAGTTAAGAATTAATCAATAAATCATGTAGCTCTATATACGATATCAATACATTTTGTGATAGCATGGATTTTCTATGGTATCAATACTTTTCCAATGGTATATAGATAAAATAGCCAGATGTGTTTGTCTGTTTTTGGCTAAACTACCAAATTAAAACCCTGACAATGTAAGATGCTTTGATTAGCTGCATTTCCTCAGAGGTATTACAGTGAGAGCTCTCATGGTATGGCAGATTCTTTTGACAGTGGAGAAATTAATAGTTTTATTGTATCAATAAGCTGCGTTCCCAGGCATCAACTCTGGTTCCTGTTTCAAGAGACTGTTAAATCCATAAAAAATATAGACAAAAATGAAAAGAACAAGCAAAACAGCTTCAGGCAATTAAATGAAGATATTGTTTGACGTCTTCTCCTCCAACTAATTTTCTCTTATTGTCAACAATTTAATACTTAACTAAGTAATATTTCTTGCTACAGCTGCTTCTGTATGTTGCAGTTTTTTTTGGTCTTTCTTTTTTTTTTCCTTGCAAGTGATGATATTCAGTTGGCTCTTGCTGTACTGTAGCATGTTATGTTAAGTAGGAACAGTGACTGCGATTTAAAACTAAAGGGCCTGTATGTGGTTCTGTTTATGCCACATCGTCTGTACATGTGAACATGTAGACGTGCAGTCGGCCCTATGGAAATAAAGTATCATTTGAAAAAGAAAAAAATCAAATCCAATAGGAAATAAGATAATAAGAATAAAGCTTACTTTTTTAATTGTCACATAAAGAACACAAGGAGGAATGCAGAGTAAAACTACGGCACCCCACACACACCAGAACCCCAGACGCAAGCTCGCCTAAGCAGCAGTGAATTCTAAGGCCCCACCTGAAGCATGCTTAACTAACATGGCCCTGATCCTTGCTCGGCGGGGCTGAGACTCCGACCCCTGACCTCCCTCCCCAGGGGCGATCCGAGCCCCCTGTGCTGCCCTATCACTTTACTGCACCCCAGGGAGCTGTGGCCCCGCCCACCCCTGGGCCCAACACACTCTGAACCCGCAACCCGCAACGTCTGGACTCAATCACCCGCCCATGACAAGCCTGCAAAGCTCTCACACACCGCCACCACTGCATGCACACATACGCACACACACCAACACCAGCACTTATCCACCAGTGAGGTCTGACACACATCAAAGTGCGGTGGAGCTGACTTGGTTGAGTAATAGGCGTTCTGTGGGGAGATGGTGAAATGCTAAAAACTCAAGCTTGGAAAATTTGTTGTGTTCAAGGTTCTGAGAGGAGGAGAGGGGGAGAGAAGACGGGCGAGAGAGGATTATATTCAAGGTTTGAAAGAGAGAAAGAGAAGGGGGGGATGGCGGGGAAGAAGTGGCAGAGTGAAAAATTGACTAGTGAGAAAAATGTGAAAGGAGAAGCTAAAATAATGTGAGAAAATTTGAGGGATGTGAAAGAGGGGAGTGGGAAAGAGCACATCCTTGATTTAAAACTCCCACAGGTCCTGTATAAGAGCTAGGAGGTCTCTGCGTTTGTGTGTGTGCGAGCTCAGCTCTGAGACAGTGTTTACTCGTATGGCCCAATTTCACTCTCAACGGCTTTCTATTGGCCTAAAACATCAACGGCTCTCAGCCCAGAATGACCTCTTAAAGAAGACAAACTCCTCCAAAAAAACTAAAAACAGAAAAGAAAGAATCCATTCGTGCAGAGATATGTCACCCGGGAGAAATGCTTTTCAATGCATTTCAATGGGAAAATGCAACTTGTAACTTTCAGGCAGCACTCCGACATGGCAGCACAGCGGGGGGCTGACAACAGGGAGTATCTCAGGGGGCTACTACGACATGCAAGGCGAGGCTCACGTAACCAAAGTAGGCAGCTGAGGGCAGGAGCAGCTTACTTGTAATACTGTATATAAAGGTAATAAGAGGAGAAGTGGACATCCAAACTGTCCTTGAACTGCTTCAAACAGCGACGGGAAAATAAGAGAGAGGTTTAAACAATGTGTCACGTTACGCTGCTCTTTTACCTCTATACTTTTTCTATGATTACAATGATTACTGTGATTCACACGTCACGGTGGTCCTTCGAGATTGGACATAATTTAACCCTTGAGGAGATGTAATGTGGAGCTCTTGTCAAACTGCCAGCTGAGTAACAAGAGTTCGAAGAAACCCACACTGTATATCCACCCACTTTCCTGCCTACATCATGGTTTACAATGTTTTTATTGCCATCAGAGGAAACAACCATGACTTGGCTTAATATGCAATAAAGACACACAGGGGTCTCTGGAGAGTTTTTAACCTGCAAACAATGCATGCTGGGAAGTGTGTTAAAATGCTTAAGGACTTACTGTGCATGATTTACCTAACCAAAGAAGAAAAAAAAAGAACATAATGTATAGACTCATAGGAAAGTAATTCCTCTCAATTATCACTCTTGACCAACTTGAAGTGAGTGGGAGTGTATTTTTCTGCAGACTCTGCCCTCTGCCTGTATTTTCTTATTTCCTTATTTTCTGTGTTGAGGATGTTTATGAGCACGTACCTCTTCAGGCTTTATAAAAAGGTAGCAACCAGGACCCAGACTGTAAGCAGCAGTAATCCATAAGACACTGCACCAAAAAAGCGAGAATATGGTGAGGTAAAAGAGTGAATCTGGGGTCGGCTTTTACGTTCACTTTAGCTGTATGCCATTAATTCTATAGCCTGGCTGAACTGTTAGCAGCCTAACTACCAGCTGCAGTGTAGTTCATGAACACTCTTAAAAGACAGCGTTGATTCAATGAGCTCATATTTTTGGTAAATGCTGAACTGAATGCAAAAGTTTGCAACGTATGAACTTGAACCTGAGTGTTGTTCACTCTCACAATGATTCCAAATGTTTGGACTTCATCATACTTGCAGACTCGCAGACTTTGCAGCCACGTTCTCGGGAAATCTGGGTGTGGTTAGTGCTGTCCGAATCCACAACTCTACCAGTCCACAAGCTGACTTTCTGCAGACTTCCAGAGAGTCTGCTTGGGGTGCAGACTTCACTGATTTCATACGCAACAATTCATTGCAATACGGACATGATGTGTTTCTTTCAATTGACTAAAAAATAAGTGAGTTTGGCCTATTAAAATGATACTTGGATTGTGTAGGCCAGAAATAATTCAACCACATCATGATACAGAGATATGTAGAAGTATAGGCTGTAGAGGGAATGAAAATGTATTCTATTATTGCAGCCTATCAGGCTGTGCAGTGAAATCGCCTGCTATGTAGAGACGTATGAATACATTCTTGTCCAGTCACAAAAAACGCTATACATGGGAATTATATCATATATCATGCCGGGACAGATGAATAGACACTTTTCATCAACTTATGACATATGAATATGACAGCAGCGATAGTTGCTGTTTCCACACCGAGTAAAAAAAGTCTCGAGGGCTGTCTATCAGCCACTTGCAGCCGCTGTCCTCGCAGACTTCACGTGATGACAGTAAATACGCCACACTGCCTCCAACTTAAGTCAGCCAGGGCTCAGTCCGCAAGTCCAGAGAGTGGACAACTGGTTGCAGCCCAAATGATGCTTGTTTTACGGCACCCGGCATACAGACAACACAGAGAATGCTGGTGCTAATGGCGCTTCAATTACGACAAAGCTTCCATTATTGCTGAAGACAGCTTATATTTGAAGGACGTTTATGAATAAACTAGTGCAGCTTAACAGAAAGAATCTCGTCCTAGGTTTAAAAAAAACAAGTCCGACCACCAGCCACATCAGCAACCAATTTTAAATGACTATTTCAACTTGAAGCATCCAACCAGTCTTCGGAAATATCTGCCAGTAAATGATGATCACAAATTGTATTTTATTTACAAAAAATGGAAGACGTGAACTCCAACAACTTTTTAATTTTTTGGGACTGTTCAAGTCAGGTGCACTCATGTTATACATAGGTCTGAAAATGAAACTAGAAATTACTGAATTATCCTGAACTGAACAAGACTTGTATATTAACATTAAATTGCTGTATGTTTTCCAGTGTAGGATTATAATAAATGTCACACCTTAGTACAGACTAACACTAACGTCATAAACCTAATAAAAGCAGTCTTAAGTGTCCATTGTAAAGGGTTACAGCGGGAGAACCACTTAGGAGCACAGCTCTGTCCTCTTTACATCCAACAGCAGGCCCAGAAAAAACAGCACATGTAACATCATGTAAGGGCTAAACATAGAAGCGCCCTCCGAGTGCCCTGCATGCCAGCGCCGAGCCGTACCACCTGGTCCGCTCAATCTGCCCCCTCTGGGCCTCATCACACCCCCCGCGCCTTCCCCTTGACACAGAATGTCTGTCAAAGTCTCGTCCATCAGCCTGCAAACCGGAGACTATCTCAGATCTGCAAATACCGCCTTAAGAGAGGCCCAGCTCGGATTCACACACGGCGCCTTTAGAAGTCTGGGGGCTCAGATTCACAAGCTCCACCTTAAGATGCTGTATTTCATATTCACACCGGCTGTAGCATTCCAGTGTCAGTGCCGGTGGAGGCCATGTTCCTCATTCACGTATTCAACGCAGTGCAAAGCGTACAGTTAGTGAGGTAATGGCCCGTCTTTCGGGACCTCCGGTGGGCAAATTTCAAAGCATATAAAACGGTTTCCCACTGTTACAGAGTATAAATGGACCTGAGAGGTGCTCCGAAATTTCAAACATATGTGAATATATACAGTACACACGCACACAAAGACACAACGGGAACTGAAAGTTTAGAGGGGTGAATTTGGGACTGAGAGGTGGCTAGCCTGAGTCCCTGAAAAAGAACAAACACACTCCTTCAGCCAGACACTTCATTCATTTCATTGCAAGTGGATCCAGTTTAAATCTGGTCATCAAACCCTAATCCTGCTGAAGCCAATCTAGAGGGATTTATTTTTCTGAATGTTAAAACTAACAGAAGTTTTAAATAACTAAAACAATGAATTAATACACTTGCTTTTTGCTGACCACACAAAAGAGGATAAATGAGTTGTAGGACATTAAAAGGCCAATTCACCCAAATTCTTTTCAAGCTACTTATGGATCAATGGTTTTGATAGGCACTATTTCTTCAGAAGAAAGTAGTTCCATTCAAATCTGTTCACTGTGGATCATCCAGAGTGATGGGAATATTGATCTTGGAAATATACATTGCTTTTGAGATTTTCAAATAAAATGTTTCAGCATCTACCACCACTGTAATGGGGTCGAGGCAGACATCACAGACAAAACTACCTGTATGGCGAGATACCACTGGAGGTTAGAGAGCAAAATGTTGTTTTCTTATTTAGTAAAATACCTTTATTCATTAAAGGGCCAGTTCACTAAATTTTCCAATCGGACTGCTGATGAAAACCAGCATATGTTTAAGTCTAAGTGTGTAGGATTTAGGGGGATGTATTGGCAGAAATAGAATATAATATAACAATTGACTTTTCTTTAGTGTGTAATCACCTGAAAATAAGAATCATTGTGTTTTCATTGCCTTAGAATAAGTCGTTTACATCTATTCAGGGAGTGGGCCCTCATCTACGGAGATCTACAGTAGCCCAGAGCGGACGAACCAAACACTGGCTCAATATATTCGCATTTTTCCCTTTGGCCACTGTAGTTTGCAGCTATGCTTCAAGAGCGTTGGAAAAACATAGATTTGTAACGTGAAGCTGCTTTATTCATTGTTTTTACCACCTTAAATCACTGGGTTGGTTTGTTTTGGAGAGGAAGAGACCTCTGCAGATAATCTGACTGCCGGTTAAAACTTCCTGAATGTCTGGATCTTCAGTTATCGGAGAAAAACAGTGGGCACACATTAGCAAGTGCTGGGCTAGCTGCCCGTCTCCAACATACCAAAAAGCATTGGAGAAATACTTATTTGTAATGTGAAACTGCTTTATTCAGTTTTTTACAGCTTAAATCACCTGGTCTGTTTGTTTTGGAGAGGAAGAGACCTCTTTGGATGATTCAACTCATGGTAAAAACATCCTCAACAATGGACACTGAAGGAATTCTAACTTGGAAATGTTTCAGCTGGATGTAATCCGCAATCCTAATCACTAGATGTCACTAAATCCCCCTACACTGGACCTTTAATGTGCATTATCCCTGTTCAAAAACAAAATAAATATAAATAAATCCACCTCTCAGAACCCAACACTAAGTGCTTCACCACATTACCATACACTACAGTCTAACTTTGTGAGCTTACAACAGGGCGTTGCCAACAAAAAAAACCTCCCTGGATAAATAAAAGTTAAGAAAAAATACACACAAATCCATCCGCCCACATGTACATGCACTTTGCAGACACAGCTCATATTATTCTGAGCAAAAGGCCACAAAGAGAAGCATGAATCTGGCCCAGGACGAAACAGACCAGTCTGACAGAATGGGCTGCCCCAGAAAAAATATGACCAGCTGCTATCCAACAGCTGATCAGAATTAAACCAAGCCCACTCACATACAGAAACACGCCCCAAATGTTTGAATAAACTCACATCCGCATCGCATCCAAGAATCATCACAGGCATGTCCTCCTCCTTGTGTGTTTTGCAACACCTGACACATATCCAGTCTCCATCCGCTGCTCTCTGAACTTCACAACTGACCCCAGATCAGCTATCAGCTCGTTCCTCGCCATGATTCGAGCGTCACCTCGGCTGAATCCGGGCCAGTTGTGAAATCCTTAGATGGGAACCACATGTCAGCAGCTGCATGTCAGTTTGAGGAAGGATTTACTGCTTCAATGTGATGATGGAGAGAGCAATAAAGGAGAGATAGAGCCGCTGTTGATAGATCACCTCACTGCCGGCCGGGTTTCCATCTCTCTGAGAGCACAGACTGCTTCTTCGCCTCCACACCTCGCCGAAGGGAAGGACACTTAAGACAGATGTGTATCTATTTTCTGACAATCTCAGCGTCAAACACGTCCTTTTTTCTTTCCATTCGCTGTTTGCCGCTGTGTGTGTTTTTACATGTGCCTGGGTTAAATTAAGCATTTCGAGGCAACCGAACCCTCCCCTCTGCCCGTCATTATCGCTGCGTTTTAGGGAGCAGACTGCAGCGATTAGCCCCAGCCGCTGAACCGTGGGCCACCTCATTTAACACACCACTTGATGTAATTGTTATTGGAGTGGAGATACTAGCCTGCTGTTCAAACTGCAACACTTCTCTCCTCTCTTTCTCACTCTGACAGTTGCTGGCGACACCGTCACCACCTGCCCTTGTTTGTGAGTCAGAAGATTAGAGGACGAAAACTAGAATTAATGCCTCGCAGTTGTGTGCTTCCGCCAACCAGTCAAGTTTCAGTGAACATCCATCTCTGTCCAGACTGATACTATATGTAGTGGAGACTGAAGGAACTTAATAAAGGGTATTAAGTGCATTTTTGGGCATAATGGAAGTCATCACTATATGATGTCAGTGAATAATTTTCAGTAACAGTCATGCAGTCTTCATTTATTTTGTACAGAGTACAGAGGACTAGTAAAGAGCTTTGTCACACAGTGCAAAGACAATCATCTGAAGCTTAATCTCAGTAAAATCAATGAGTTTGTTGTGGACTGTGAGAGGAAAAGGATCGGCACACAAAACTGTAGCCATGACAGTCAACAATGCTTCAAATGTGGATGTTGCTGCAAAGAAGCTACAGATTCTAAAACATTGATGCTTCACACACACCTTTAACCCGGCTGCACAGAAGATCTGTGAAGTGGAGTGAGGTAATTGATTTTGAACAACCTTGATAGCAGCGTCTATCTCATCTACTACCTCGCTATTGTTATTAAGACTGCCCATTTTTTTCTGCTAGAGGTTGACTGATTCATCGGTTTGGCCGATTAATCCGTGAAATAGGACTTTATATAAACTATCATTAATGGCAGAACGGGGCTCCGATAGTGTCCGATAACTGTAACCACAACTTGTCATGTGGGTACAGCCGTAAGGCTCCACATGCAAGTACAAGGTAATGTGTGCTGTAAAAAATTTGTATGATTTAAATAAAAGTTAACAGGACAGCTTTACTTCTGTATTAGGGGCATGATAAGGTTGCAAAAGATAACAGCAGGTGTTATCAGGCGATTAATCGGCTATCAGCTTTTTCCTGCTCCAAACTATCCATATTATATTGGCCATTAACAATCCACTATCGGTTGACCTCTAGTTTCTGCGCACTGCTTGACAACAGCAGTATTAGTCTCATCTGTAGCACTGATTGGCTAATTATTAGCCCCCATGCAGCGCTCATTGGTTGCTGTTTCATGTCATGAGACAAGACAAATCAGTCCACTCTGTGGAGAGGATAGATTTCAAGGTCTGGACCCGGGCAATGTTTGTGCCAGATGTGCTAAAATTCCCTAAGGTGTTCCTGCGCTATTCTGTTCACTAGAATGAAACGGACATGAGGTTAAATTGAATTTGACATTTGATCAACAAATTGCAATCAGTTCATTTTAGAGTCCAAGTGGACGTTTGTGCCAAATTTGAAGAAAATCCCGCTGGGCATCCGCAAGAACTGGATTGATGTAAGGTCAAAGTGACCTTGATGTTTGAATATCAAATTCTTACAAATTCATCCTTGAGCCCAAGTGGATGTTTGTGCCAAATTTGAAAAAAATCCCTCACGGTCTTCCTGAGATATTGCATTCACAAGAGATATTATGTTCACAAGAATGGGACTGGCAGATGGATGGACAACCCAAATACATGGTGCTGGCAGTTTACTGTCTTGAACATTTTAGGTTTGACCAGTTTATATTTGCTTCTGCACACTTTTGCCATACTGTGACATGCATTACTATCTGAAAAACACCCGTATTAATATCACAATTATTATATTAAATTCATTACCCTTGCAAATCACCAAATCAGTGATTTTTTAGATGGGGCAGAGTAGTTTCAAAGACAAAGAGACAAAGGGAGATATGAGGGTGAAAAAAGAGGAAAAAATGAGAGAGAAAATTAAAAATAAAAGATTTAAAAGAGGAAAAAGAGGAAAGAAGAGAGCTCAAAGAGTGATAGTAACATATTCAGTTGGAGTCAGTGCAGACAGTGGGGTGGAGGATTGGATAAATATACTCCCCTTCACTGAATGACAGGCATTCTCATCTCTCATCTACCCCCTGGGGAGACAGAAAGAGCAGAGCAGGGCTGGACCTGCCATCTTAACCCTTCCTCTGTGCTCATTTTACACCACTATCCCTTTCTTCATCTCTCCGCCTGCTCTTCTTCCACCAGCGCTCAGGGCTGCCATCTTAACCCTGCATCTCTAATCGTTTTAATACGACCCCTCACCCTCTGTATCTTTCTGCCTCTCTCTGCCCTTTCACTGCTATTACTAAACTCTCTCTCCCCTCCTAAATGGCATGTGACCGCCATTATCGCCTTGTGGAAAGAGCGGCGTCATCATGTGTGCCATCATTTTCATCCATAACCATTAGGAACGTTGTAAAAAGATACGACCACTCTCAGGGCGTCTTCAAATAATGGAGCGTAGGCACACAGTTGGACTGTAGCTGCTCGCCAGCATCAGCAGATGCTGTCATTACTTTTTACGACTTTGAGTACTTTGGCCCTTAATGTACATCCTTCCTGTCCTTCAGTGTTAGAACCCGGAGTGGGGGGGCAGATTAGTGGTGGGAGAGACTATTTGGTTATCAAAACAGCCACACGTTCGATCTATGCACCAATTAGCAGAGCTCCGTTTTTGAGCTGAATCCGTGCAGACGTTATTCGACCAGGGCGTGGTAGCAATTCAATAAACTGGCGATCATGTTTCAGGAGAATCACATCAAGATGTAGTGCTGGTGTCGACTTGTCATGGGGCATGGTTCTCTTGTGGAATTGATACATATACAAAAGAAATGCTGATACTGCATTCAAGCAGGTTTGTGTTTATTGTGTTTGTAAGAAGAGTCCGAATGAATCTTCTACTGTAGTATTTTCAAAGTCAACTTCTGGTGTGTTGTTGCCATGGGATTATGGCCTTGGCCAAAGATCACCTCCAGTTCAGTTTGTAGCAGTGACAGAACTGATTGTAAATGTGGCAAACTGAAGCTCTTCGTGGCATCAACACACCATCATGCTAAAGAGCTACTGTGTGACTGGATGTAGCCTTGGATGAACAAGACCGAAAATCCAAGTCGCCAGTTTTATATCAAACCAGAGTTGAGGAATGACAAAGCAAAAAGTTGCTGGCAGCCATCACAAGGGCTCACGTACACAGAGAAGGGAGTGTCAACTATGTTTTTAAACATGGGTACACCTGTTAAAAATAGGCCATAGACAGATACATGGCTCTGCAGCGGACCCTGAGTGTGTGTTGTGGATTTTTTTTTTTTGTGTGTCATGTTCAATGTCATGGATAGGCCGGAAAATGGGTTAGTAAACAGTAGAAAGCACCATCGAAGTCAGTGAAAATGTTACAGTGGTTACTTTTTATCATATGTATCTCTATGCAGTCTCTCTTTCGGTGCAGACTAATTTGGAGTGCTGCTTTGGCTAAGATGGACGGTATTTTCTGGTAGCGTGTGATTGTATCTCGTCGGTTAAGGGGCTAAAATTGGCGCATTCACCCAGGTGTTGTGTTTCCATCAATGCTGAGCAGAGCTGGAGCCGATAAATACCTGTGACTGCAGAGGCATTTGACCCTGGTGTGAAGGGCGATTGTAACCTTTCCCATTACATTAAATAGCCAGATGTTAGCGATTGTTAGCGGATGTTTTGTGTATTGGAAAAGAGGCTATACTCCAGTACTTCTCTCATTTTTTAAGGTGGCGCTATGGTTGTGGTATCATCATTCTCGGAATCCATCGGCTGTATTCGGCGTCTGACTTCCGGCAGACGGCGATACAGCCTCTGGGGGCAGACCCACGATTTTTTGGCATTCCGGTTTGATTTGGGCGGAGGAGGCGAATTTCCGTTTCTGACTTCCGTTTATATATAAGTAAATATGCTGAACCATTGCGATGGATTCAGAGTTTGCAGTGACGCCAATTATGTTCTGCCTCCTTAGCTCACTGAACGGACCGTTTAACCTGGCAACAGCTGCAGCCGGCTCAAACGTGATTGGTCAGTATCACGCGGACTACAAACAGCCTACAACCAGAAACAAGGGCTCTTCCGCTCTTCTTCCGGAGGCAAGATCTCTGGGGTTTGGCTACAGACTCTACATTCACTGAATGTAGAAACTGTATATAGAGACTATGGTATCATAAAACAAGACACCTAAGGCATCCAGCCAATCACCACCCAATTTTGCTTTCATATCTTGCTTTAGAATCACCAACACCATGTTGGCCTCAATATTTTTCAATCAAAATTGTGACCCGAGGTAAGGTCATGAAATCAACCAGAGGAGAAAATCCGAAGCTAACGCAAGATTTTTCTGACTACAGACCAGAGAATACAAACTGCCTTCACCCAAACAAAGATGGTAGCCATTTTGTGACGTCACGTTGACTTTGGTAAATATACATGGCATGGAAGTTGGGAAATTTGCAGTAGCCTATTTCGAGATTCTGATTCCATTCGTGACATATCGGTCAAGACCAAAGTGTGGGGCTAAGAGGCGGACTTCGCCATCCATAGAGTCACGCCGGCAGCATGGCTTTACGCAATTTAAATCCGTCACGTAACAAGGTGATCTCACTTTTTTAATCATTTGCCTCACAAAAGGTATTGGTGTGTTTTAAAGTGCTAAGCATGATCAGAAAAACCTCTGAAGACTATTTAAAGTTGAGTTTGAGTGAACTTTTTCCACTATTTATATTCTACACAGTGAAAATAATTATGATGATTGATCACTTATTGTGACATTTTGCACATATTGGTAAATTTTGATGAATGCCAATTTCAAAATTATTTTGTGCCCATGGTGCCCAAACATAGCTCTGATCCCCAAAGTCTCAGTAAAGCTTTTAATTTTCAGGGATTTGGACTTGTGCTGTGGCGGTTTCTGAAGCTGAGGCGGGTCAGGATACCCAAATATGGCAAAAATAATTAAACAAGACTTTAAAAATGTCCTCAAACACCAGCATAGAGTTAAATCGACATGAGAGAATCACTAATTAAAAATCTGAAAAGTGAGAGATATCCCTGATAAGAAAATACCCAGCAAAGTTCAGACGAACGCTCAAACATATGGAGTTCTCTGGAAGTCAGCAGTCAGCATATGTTGCTTTTCCAGGCTAATATATAAATGCAGCCGCAGTGTTTCTGCTGATTAGTTGACATTCAGTTACCAGAAACCACCAAGTGAACTACGACCACTGACAGAAAACGTCTGTGTGCGTGAGGTAGACAGTTTTGGTAAGAGGGCCAGAGTTTAAAATCACTCTCAACCACCATCAGTCAGCACACACACACTGCTGAACACACAGTATACACACTGCACTCAGCACTCACCACGATAACACACACACACACAGTACACTTCACAGGCTCAACACTTCTCAGATAGTGTTTACCCTCTGCACAACGGCCAATTACATGGACAGGGAGGCTTTGAGCAGTTAGACCAAAGCCATTATAATCACACAGACACAAACATTTAGACATATCTTATGTTATTCTATACAACACTGTCAGGGTTAAATTAAATAATATCAAAGTGAAAAACATAACTCAGTGTAGAGCCACAGTATATACACTGTTACAACATTTTTCAGCTGAGGCTGACACACACTTTACTGTTAAACATCCTGAACTATGTCAGCATTATCATTTATCTCTACTTGTACACTTTCTGTAAGGCGCCCTGGTGAAAACGGTAAGACAAACAAGTGTGGAAGAACGGCTAGTCGATTATTCTGCCATGTGCGGCATGTACATCGGTTTTCCCAAACAGCTGCTTTGTAGAAAATGATAGGAAACTTTCAGAAAGTATTACTTCATGGTGCCTTTCACAGATAAATCTCTTAAAATCTAGTTTTCCGGTAATGAGTATTGACTAACAGCTCATTGCCTATAAAAAGACCATAAAAAAACAACTAAAGGTTTCTTGGTCGAGCAAAGATCCTAATGACCAATTAGTTGAGTAATCGACCGAGAGGCAGCAGCCCCACACCTTTAGTTTAAATGAAGTACTTTATATTTTTGCCTACATACTGCAGATATAAAGTACTTTTTTTTACTTATTCTTGAGCAGAGTGTTACAGAGGAGCAAATCTGAGTCTTCAGTAAAGACGTAAAGTAGCAGACGACTTTTATTTTGATGAAATTTAAGATGTTTCCACCATAAATTGATGCAGAATATGATCAAATTTTACTACAATACAGTGAATTAGGTGTTTGACGCTCAAAATTTCCTGGCGGAGGACCCCCAAATGTTGGAACAAAACCTTCGCCCCTGCTTTCCATCACTGCCTTCACACCAACTGCAGTGTTACCGCTGGTGTTTGAGGTCACTCACATGGTAAAGCAGTTATGCGCTGAGAGTTAAGATGTCATCCGGCACATTCAGCCTGTCCGATGGCAGAGCCAGGCCATCGCAGTTGAGAAGAGGTCTCAGTTTAACACCTACAGGTCACGGTGTGCACCTTTCCTCCGTCAATAGGCGCTAGCTGAGCCTAACCCAGGGAGTAACTTGAGCCCTGCCCTGCAGGCGGCTAATCCACATCAACAAAGCCCTTTCTGCTGCTCTGACAGCGTGAGCGATCATCAGTCAGGTAAAGCAAACTGCTCCGGCCGGACCACTATACACACAGGTGGCTTTACTGACCGTCCTGTGTTTGAGAAGGTGTGTATTTGTGTGTGTGTGTGTGTTGGGAGGAGGGTATGACATAGGAGGAAACACATTTGATAAACAATGTGACTGTGTGTGTGTGTGTGTGTGTGTGTGTGTGTGTGTGTGTGAGAGATACGTTCAGAGTGTGTGACATGTCCGGACCTGTTAGGTTTCATACAACATGAGAGGGTCCGACACTGCAGCCGTCACAGGCAGACAGACAGATTAGGTCGCCTTTTCTCACGGCAGGTAAGAACTCAGATCCTCATAATCCCTAAAATGATTAAGCTGCGGCCAGGAAGTGACAGCACACACACACACAGGTACAAAACTCGAGCGAAAAAACACAGCTTCTTAATGAAACTTGACAGCTCGTTCATTTAATAAGTAATAGAGATAGAAATTTAATTTAAATCAGCGTTTCTATTTCTATTCTTCTATTTCCGATTGGTCTGCAGGTGTCTATTAATATTGTACAGGCCTGTTGATCAGACATGTGATTATTATTCTAAATCATGGTGCAAGTAAACCGTTGGCATGTCCAGGTTGTCTTACCTGCTTTTTGAAAATGTATCGATCGTCTGCTTCTATCATTGTCTGGTGCGATCAATATGTCCGAGACTTTACCATTTGATCCCTGACAAGTATGATAAGTTGTATCTTATAAATATATAAGAATCCTGCCAAGAAACCAAACCAGAAAGAGGAATATTACCTTCCTCTTCACTTCACGGATGCAGGCATCCTTGACCAACATTACTGTTTTTAAGAGGCTGCAGCAGGCTGAGTTTTAAAGTGCTCGCCATCGTCAATTCTTACAGAAAGTTTTTTTAACACCAAATCACAGCATGGATTTTTCTGTGGTGTTGCTTGATGTCTTGGTGTCCTACTGTTTTATTTCTGACCATTTTTTATCTATTCTCGAGCGGTAAAAATGCTTCAATTTGGCACCAAATCTGTGCAACAAATAGTATCATTCCAAAATTGCTGCAACAACTAATGGCCTCATTGCATTTTGATGACCAGAAAAACTTGGCACACTTTACTGAGCTGCATCTGAAATTATTCTTCAGGTCCCCTGTCTCAAGAGGATGGATACCACTTTTATGGGGCGTATACTGACGACCTGCTGCCTCCCCCTAAAGTTCCCCTGTCACCTCTAAAAAAGCACAGAAATGGTGCTATGGTCGGGAGGGGTGGAGAAGAGGTTAAAGTGCAGTAAGAGGTGAAACTAAAGCCTAGTTCACATTACACGATTTTCACCCTGATTTTGCGTCGCGGAGACTATTGTAATCTTTAGCAACAAAGCCCAAAAGAAGCGACGGATATACGTAGAGAAAGGCATTTTTTTCTAGCATGCCAGATATCCAGTCCCAGTCGCAGACGAGTGGGCGACTTGCTCGTAGGCTTCACACATGGGGACTCGTCGTGGCAGACTATCTGCCGACTCACCTCCGACCCAAGATGGCTCTCAAGATCCTTTGCGACATCAAAATCGCGGGGAAAATCGTGTAATGTGAACTAAGCTTAACTTAATCATAGGATAACATGACTACATTCACACTTAACAGATGAGGCTGTTTTTTTCCAGCTGCCAACACATTCCATGAAAAGGCCACCACCAACAATGTGTTAGCCCGTCTTGCAACACTTCCCTACTTCCCTGCCATCTGTGACATTCAGCCCCGAGCCCATTGATTTCTACTGGAGATGTAAATCTTTTAAAAGCAGCTCATAAATATATCTTGTAAATGTGACTTTCATTTAAAGAAAAGGCTCAGTAATTTCCTTAAGCAGCTGGTTGTAGTTTTATGTGACCATCTACCTAACTCGTAGTCAAAAACTGTTCTTTATTTGCTTCTCTTTTTATTATCTTTCCTTAAAGAAGTTCCTTTATAAACTCTAGTGTTTCTGATGTGGACTAAGGTGACACTAAACAACTAAAATCCTTCCCTAATATAACATAATTAAGGCTCTGAAGGGGGAATAGACAACAAGGCGACTGGTGTGAGATAAAAAGGAAGTGAAAGGCCTTTTTTTTCCAGCAGGCTGGTTGAGATTCTGGAAGAGACGCGGGTTAGCCAGAGGCAAACAAACAAAGAAAACATCAAGAATAGCCTTCAACAAGCTAGTGAGAGCAATTCTGCCATTCTTAACCCGTACAGGGAATGAGAGAAACACACATACACATACAGAAGAGTGTCTGCTGCATTCCTTCGTGCCTTCTGGCTCTCGTCCCTCCACACTTGTCACCGGACAGCGCGGCAGGGCCCTGCAGTGTGTGCCGGCCGACCTGAAGAGGCTCTCACAGGCCTGTTAGCATGCAGATGGTGTCAGGTGACAAGAGCCGGAGCTGGATGGAGGCTGGTGGCTGCTGCAGCCTGAAGAGTTAAGAGTTTTTTTCTAAAATGCTACATCTTAAGGGGGAAATAAAGTCACTTAAGTTTAACCTGCAACATCAAGGACCCAGGTCTTGTTTCTAATGGTTTTAAATTAGACAATAAAGGCCTTAATTGAACTTTTGTTCTTTACTTAATGACCTATTTTGAAACCAAGCTTCAAAAATGTTGCATAAAATCACTGTAGCTAGAGATTTAAAGTGAATAAGAGTACATTTATTTACGTTCCATACTATATTCTGGATTTTTTTAGGTTGAGGTGCATTTGCCGATCAAAGAGTATAGCACACCTGTTTCCACCCAGCTCATCAACCTGCCTACATATACCTGCTCTTCACTTTGCTACTCTGCCAGATCATTCAGTCTGTGTTGGTAATGCCAAGAGAACTATTTTCCAGTGTTGCTTCTGTAGTGAAACTCTGACTCTTTTCCTGTGCTCAGCCCTTGTGTCATCCCCAGAGGTCCGTCTCCGTCTACTGGTGGACAATGTCCGAGCCAGCCAGCACCCTGCCTCCACTGCCTGCAATTTAGTTTTTCCCTTTGTCAATAAACTTTTGTTTCCTGCGTCCGTCTCTGCTTTGGGGTCCAGCCAGAAACCAAAACCTAACAGGCCTAACACCAAACGACTTTTCATGCAATTCTACTGTCGCAGAAAACTTTCAAACATTGGAAAATCATGAGAGTTTAACCTCAAGTAGTGTGCACTCTCATGACCTCGGCCATTTGGTGTAAGGTGGTCCGAAAAATCTCAGTCCGAGGTGTCTAGAGTCAGTCTTTTTCTTATCTTGACGTTCAGACAAAATCAAACATGTATAATATCGTTGTAAGGTTTTAGTCTCGGCTCATGCAAATCCTAAGTTTTATTGATGTGAACATTGTCAGCAACCAATAGCTGCGATCTCAAACGCCAAACAAAAAGCAGCAAAACGGGTAGACAGTTAACATGGTGTGGGCTCCGGGGAGTACTGTGGTAAAGAAGGAGAGACTGGTGGAGTTGTGGAGTGAACAAGAGCCGGTGTTTAAATCTGTGTGCATCTGATCCACCAACCAGCGCTTCCTTTTAGTGAGAAATCTTCATTGGCACGGTCTCGTTCCGCTAAACTAGCGCAGCTAACCAATGGAAGCTGGTTGCGAGATGAGACGACAACATCCAAAATGTAAAGTCTGAACTTAAATACAGTTGTTATATTGATGCTGAATTTAAAAAAGTACTGTCGACATGTGATGCCCTTTATCTTGTGCTTCTTGAGTTATGTGTTCGTGCGGACAAGTAAAGAACTGATAATGTTATGTTTCTCAAAGGGAGTTTGGTGTGATGTTTTCCACCAAGAGCAGGATAGAAAATAATCTCAAAAGGAATCTTGTCGTTGTGACCCTGCATGATCTTCAGTCTTTGCAGCATCTTACAGTGTGTGACAAAAAATGTTGTTTTCAGATGTGGGAAGGTGTCAGACTGCCGTCCTTTAAAAGACTTCTCAAAGTCTTCTTGTGTAACGTAGGCATCAGTCCTAAATCCAGGGTTTGATCAATAAAACTGTATTCAAAGTGTTTAACAACAATACAGACAGACAAACAAAGCTAAAGCCAGCCGGAGAGACACACGGCAGTCAGCAGCAGCGGTGGCGGTGATGTGTGTGTTGAAGGGTCTTAATTGGAAGGAACAACATTGCTCTTTTCAGCTCAGCAGCAGATGTGCAGAAGGGTTCAGACAGACAGCGCATGAGAGGAATGTAAATGACCTTTCTGACCTTTCTCACCTATCAGACCAGGATCTCTGTCAGTATCTGCTTCCTTTTTTATGGGGGATCATTTTCAAAAAAAGTGGTATCAATGTCGTCACTGTTTCAGTCCCAATACTGCAGGTGTATGGCTGTCCATAGTATCCGATTCATCTCACATATTTAAGAGATCAAACATCCTCTTGAAACCAAAGCCATAGTTCTGGCACATGCACATGAGTGTCCGCCTTTGTGTCCAAACACCGCGCGCTCTTTGAGATGGTATAACCAGCCCAGAGGAGGAACGGAGCGGGTGGACCCCCCCCGCTGAAGGGTCACACACCAGCTGTGCTCACTTGGCTTCATCACACAGGAGAAACATACAGGAGATAACAGACGAAGGAGCAAAGATAATTGACTTTTGGGGGGTTTAAGAGCGCAAACACTTGTCAGCTCTTGTCAACTGAAATGTTTATACAACCTATAACAAGCATGCTGTTACAGAATATTGAATATTTATATGTAGCGGTGTATGTGTGTGTGTGTGTGTGTGTGTGTGTGTGTGTAGTCTGCTTTGCGTTGTACAGTATGTCTTGCCATGTCTTTGTATATTGTATACGGGGTCCTGTTTATGTTTTACCATATGTTGCCATGTAAACTGTTGTCAGAAAGGCCCTGTGGCAGTGTCATTAAGATAAATTCTTGCCCATTTAAAGTTTCCCGGTGATTAATTGACACTTTAATCATAAAACGCTCGCTTGTCAGACAGCCTGTATGTGTTTCATTATTCTAAAATGTAAGGCACAGCAAACAAGATGGAGGATCATGACACAGATGATTAAAACAAGGAGAACTAGTACATCTTAATAACTGCTAATGAATCGCTGGGAAGGTCTTTAATTCTGAAATTCTTTCCGGCATTGTGTCATCCTGTATTTGTCTTCATAAAGAGGAATTTCCCCTGTTTGGAATAAATATTCACCTCTCTGCTTCCTCTCTTTGAGGCAATGATCTGACACCGGAGATGAGAGCTCATACCCGTACACACACACACACACCTCCAGGCTGTTCTGCTTCTCATTAACACTGCAGTGAAGTTCACGGATGTATGCATACAAAGGCACGTTCACACACATATCTCCAGACACTTGCACGCACACACATCCCAAGATATAGAGCTGAACTGAAAACTCGCGAGTGGCAAATGATGCCTCTTTCATCAGAATCAGTCAGCGTGCGCATCACCCAATATTTGACACAATTCTTTGCCTCTGACACGCACATCACAGAGGGCTGCGTTCAATCACTCACTAACCTACTCTCACAAACACTCCTGGGCTCTGCCAGCTCTGCGTCTGGGCCCCCTCGTCATGACTGAAGCACTCACTGCCTCGCCGTAAATGGATGAGAGCGTCGGGGTGGCCCGGCGGTCAGTGGGACTGTCCCGCAAATGACATGTCACAGATTTGGTGCCAGCAACGGCTGATATGCGCATCTGTGGCCGCGCTAAGTGGATGGTGTTGACAGTGAACGCTGCACAATAGGATGATATTACAGTCGATGAGTTTTTAAATGGCCCCGAGTGGATTTCTCAGCACAGAGCTTCAGTGTTTGTCCAAAAGGTTGCTCTGACACCGCCGGCAGTGGTAAAAGAACGCACATGTGTCTGAGAGGAACTGAAGCAACGGAACCCAATGATTCAGCACTGTATGAATTCTGATACCAGTATTGATTTAAAGACATAAAGACAGACTGAAAAGTATCAAAACCTAAAGAGGAAGAACTATGCATCACATTATGAGATTAGCAATGCTTTCAAAATGCTGCTGGAGCATGAAGCTGGTTTCATCGTCTGTTTAATGCGACAACATTGCACCATTTGATCATGAGGTTTTGACCTAACCTCAGTATGATGTCACTAAAGCTCAGAAAAAGCTGGTAATGGGCCAAAAATAAAGTAAGGAGTATATCTTAGCAGTTTTGGCCACCTTTAGCTGCAGGAAACTTGCTGAACCATCTTTAATTTAAGCCAGGAAGTGCCAGCTTCAGTTTCCATTCAGGTGAAAATCGCCAAAATGCCAGGCACAAGATTTTTCTTTTATTGTGGCAGCTGTGACACATCCTACTGTACCCCACAGTGTAAGAGGGTGGCTGGTTTAAGTCTGAAGAGAAGGGGAGGACTGGTGAGGGTGGGAGTCATGGAGGAGGGGCTTCCTGGTCTGGTCTAATCTCAGCAATAAAGCTCAGGGGAAGGTGTCAGCATGGAGAGCGGGCCTGTCAGCACCCACGGACTCCATCCTCTTCCCTTTATCCTTCCCCTCCCTTCATCCCTCTCTCTCCTCCCCCTCCATCCCCGGCCTTGCTGAATTCCCACATTCCTCAGATAAAATGGCAGGTACAGAGAGGAAGAGGAGGAAGGGAGAGTTGAAGGGGCAGCTGTGGCTCGGGGGCAGCGGAGGTACATTGGGTAAAGCCCACCACTGAAGCACTGATAAGCGTATCTCCCTCCCTCATGTGTGCCAGACAAAACCCATTTGTTTCTCATCTGTTCCCCTGATTTGGGCCTGACAGCTCGGGCTGAGCCGTAGAAGGCCTGCGACAGAGTGATGGAAGAGGAGATGGGGGGGAAAAGAGACAGAGGAGGAGAAAGGGGAACATGCCTTTCATTTGCCATACCCTGTTGTTTGGCATGTTGTCAGTGTCCTCTAGTCCGCCCATGACATGCAGAATCAGACACCACTGACAGGACTGTGATGGGGGTAAAGTGCATCTAATGCAGTGGATTTTGTGTTGCAAAATAAGTTAGCTTGTTAGCTTTCTTTGAACTTTTCTACGGCACCTCACGATTTTCAGCATTGGCACGAACTAGCTCATCTGGTGCCGTTAATGTATTTGTTGAACTTAAGCGCTTTTAACGTTTCAACAACGCTGTGGTTAAAGTGTGGTTAGGTTTAGGCACCAAAACACTTGGTTATGGTTAGGGTTAGGACGAGATCATGTTTTAGCTTAAAATACCCAATTTTGGTGGCACAATCCTGGCTAAAAACACAGCAATGACTTGGTAATGACCAACCACTTCTCATGACATGATCCCCGATGGAAACACAGTGACAGATTGCAAGAAACACCCATGTTTGCTGGCTAAAAAAGCCACTGGAAGCAGAGTGATGACTCACTAAAAAACAACCGTTGTTGGTCTGCAGCTTGGCAGGTGTCTCAATAGATGTCACACCAGATGTCGCGCCAGGGTAACAATCGTTGTTACCCCAATGAAGGTCCTCTGACCAAAAGCTTGGGTCATTGAAGATACTTGCGTTGATCCAAGTGTGCAGATAATGAAGGAACGAATGAAGGAAATATCATGTGACGCCGACAAATGCTATGAGAACTGTGAGAGTGAGCCAAAACAGTAAAGTTACGAACCTGAAGACCAAAACAACGAGCTGAAAGATGCTATAAAGTTTTGTAGAGCACTGTGAGCATCTGTAACATTAAAACGGTCGTTTGATCCACTCTTATTATCGCCATTTAAAAGTCTAAAACTCAGAAAAAGGGAATCTGCAGATGAAAGTTTTTCACCACACAGCAGCCCTCCACAAACACAGGTGGCGCAACTGCAACCAAGGCAGCTGTCACGAAAAGCAGGACGCTGCTCTAACAATTTACAGAAGCTTCTGCAGCTAAGAAGCACTAACGAGGAGGAAAGAAGTGTGTGTGGTCCCGCATAGCTCAACTGGCAGAGCCTGGCACCACCTCTGCCAGGGTGGCGGTGCTGAGAGCAGGCTGGCGGTGCATTCCCAGTTGAGCCACCAATGCTAAAAATGTATGCACGGCTGGTACGGTGAGGGACTTTGGATAAAAGCACTCGCTAAATGGCGCAGGAGAACAAAAGCCAAGAAGAGACAGGAGGAGAACACGCCTGCTGTTAGTAAATGGACTCACTCTCTCTCTCTCTTTCTCTCTCTCCGAGTTCTTCCCTTCATCCTGTTTTGTGTGGATGTAGGTCTCTCATCCCTCATAATCCTTTCCCCAAACACCGATGAGTAAGTCCTGACACACAGCCGCATTGCTAGGCTCGGCCCTGCCGCTGGGGATTTACTACCTAAATAAACACTCTGAACACACACACACATTCACACACACACACACACACACACACACACACACACACAGAAACACACTCGCATAAAAAAATAAATTGAAGCAATAAATTCACACTGTCATCTGTTACTAGGGCTGGGTATTGGTGGAAATGTTCTGATTCTGTTGCCAATATGACACCTGAGATTTAGCACACATAGATAGACAGCACTTTTTGTGGTTCCTTACTTCATATATAAACTTGTTTTTCCAAAAATGATTTCTCTTCCAAGTTGCCTAAAGCAGCTGAAGTTCTGCAACCCAACTGCCAGAATAAATGCTGGTATTGTACATTTCTGCAACCAGATTCGTCATTATGTAGCAGACATATTACAATGTTATGCTTCTTTACATTTCAACAGCGCTCTGGGTAACGTGTGGTTATGTTCAGGCACAAAAACCACTTGGTACAGTTCGGAAAAGATGTTTTGGCTTAAAACACCAAGATTCTGTGGAACAAATGCAGCTGGAAATGCAGCAATGTCTCGCTAATGAACAACCAATTTTGTTGTTTGTTGGTCTTGAACATTGGTCTGCAGCTTGGCAGCCATCTTGACCACACCATCCACCATGTTCTCCCCCTCCTGATGACAAAGTCAACTCATATATACATGTAATCAGAAGTACATCCATGCCAAAGTTGTCTTCTGGAGACTGAGTTCTAAGATGGTCAGTGTTGTGTGGGTACCTGGATTTGCTAAATTCTGATGCTAACAAATGTCATATTGAACCTTTTATACCTCCACATGCTATTTTACTAGCAGAGACTGATGTATAAAAAGTCACCAAGCTTTTCGTCTGGCATCAGTTTTGCTGGTTAAAATGATAAATATCACCATCAGCAGATTAGATCAGCTGCAGATACATCAAATCCGTAAAAGCTAAGATGCAACTTTGGCTGTTGTCTGATCAGCTGGCTATACGGAGGCTGCGCTTTTATAGCTAAACAAGACCAACTAGAGCAGTGGCGCAGAATTCTGAGAGAATCTCTCGTTCAATTTTCATGCATATTATGTCAATATTTTGAGTTGGTCGACCCAATTAGTTCTTAGACCTCCAATATTTGGAAAAAGTAGCATTTCATATCATCTTCTCTCACTGCATCTTCTCACTTTTGGGTTGGAGCTTCAGTTTGTGAACATTAATTAGTCTACCACTTGAATCCGCAGTGTTTCTGCATTTTCAAACAACAAAAGCTGAAAACAGAGAAGTTATTTATAGTTCCACACAAATGTTAAAATTTAAACCTAATTAGATTTGTTCAAGGATTTGGATTCAATAAGTGGATTTGAATTGATACCGTATTTGATGTATGCAAACGCCAGCAAATCCCAATCATTCAAAGAATATGGAAACAAGATTACTAATCTGACTAGACATTTGATGCCAGATTTTTGTGCTTGACACTTTCAGATAATCTCTGCCACAGACACATTCTACAGTACCAAAACCGTACTGAGGTTCACTACTACCATTACTCTTACAGATGTAATAGCTGCTAGCAGAAAACCTGCATTCACTCCGGCATCCCTCAGCGTTTAGCAGTCTGCACCTGAGATGTCACACTGCCTGAAAGAATTTAATTAGCATCGGTCTCAGTGGAGATTTTTAGTGGTGCATCAGCTCGATGCTTGTCCAGAGGCCAACATTAATTCTGGGGCGAGACCCGGTCTAAAACAAAGTTAAAATCTCATCTAAGACAATATAAAGTTTTATCTTCCTGCTAATGTGATACACAGAGCCGGAGAGACGAATGGCTCCCAGGAGGGTTCGGTTTTCACTTGCAGTTTTACTTCCTTCTTCCTCCCTCCTCATCTTTTACCCTCACCCTCTTCCCTCTTCCCTCTAATGACTGCGCTGCTTGCTGGCACATGGCCCACGTAGATCCATAACCACCCATCTGCCATGTATGTGCTGTCTGTGTGGGTTTGTGATGAGCCTATGATGAATCTGAAGGTGCACATGAGGAGTGTATGAATGTGTGGGTGTGCATGTGTGCGCGTGTGTGTGTTTAATGTTTTTCCGGCACACCTGCTCCACATACAGCCAGCGCACAGCCTGTTAGCTCCTCTCAACACTTTGTATTGTAGTGTGGCGTTGCTAATCCGTAGTGTTGGGGGTTAGCTGGAGGCTACCATGCTGCTGTTTTTACACTTGTGTGAATGGGAGAGGAATGTGGCACAGATGTTCGCTGTGTGTGGACCTGGCTGTTAGAGCCATGTGCACATGCAGTCTGACATGTCAGTGTACTAACCTGTGTCCCCACATTAAACTAATGAATTTTAACATGGTGTTTTTACACTGTCCATTTGTGCTGTGTATGATGACATGATTTCCTTGGTAGCTGAGTATCAAGATTTACAGTAAAACAGCAGTGCTTAAATCTTTCAAACACAAGCACCTATTCCTTTCTACAAAGATAAAACTAAGATTATATTTGATAGCATGTATCCGCATGATATCCCCTAGCAGTGTGCGACATGAATCAGAACACCAGGGCCTGTTGTTCTCCATGTGAGCCCACTCACCATCAGCTGTCATCTGAGGTTGACATGCAACAATGTCACTCCAGACAGAAATCTAGAAAAGCAACAGTTTTATCACATTCGCACATGCTGCTGTACCGTGACTACATCTTCTGTCTGTATGACACATTCGGTGTGTGCTACAGGCGTCACATGACATGACACTACGTGACATGGCTGGTGTGTGTTGCCCTTTAGCTACTGGCATGTTGTAAACAAAAAAGCCTTGTGGGAGCTAGTTGTTGACTGCTAACAAAAGTATAGTTTTTTTTCTTGGTTGAAATGACACGGTGTGTATTTTTTTTGTATGTGTTGTGTATTGTGTGTATTATGCATTGGGTGTATTGTATTTTTTTTTCTAGTAAAGTAGCAGATCAGATTTCTTTGAACACAAATCCCCAGGAACATGTTTCAGCTTAAAAACTGATAAAAGAGAAGCACTATGAGAAAATGCATTTGCGTTACAGATGCTGGTTGACCTAAGGCCAGCTAAGATACATACTGTAGCAGGACTCTGCATAAAGAAACAGTGGTGTTTATTTTTGCATAGCTATGGTGTCCGAAGAGGGCAAACATGCTACACCCACCCAAAATACTTCCATTAGGAGAAATGTGCTGCAGCTTCAGAAACAATGCCAATCCCAAAGCTCCAACAAAAATCCAAAACAAATAAAACAAATGAGATATTCTGCCAATGAAACTAGAATTACGGCTTTGCGGTGGTATGCCACAAGGAACCAATCAAGTTGCACTTACAGTTTACATCCATGTCTATGAAAAATGGATGCTTCACACAGAAGCAGCACAGAAGAGCTATACAATGAGCACAGTTTCAAGAGGGACACCCAAAATTAGTGACACCAATTCAGTATCTGACCAAATGTCTCCCCTTCCTAAATTACGATGTTTAATAATGGCCGGAAGAGTGCTTTTCCTTGAAATTGATGTCACAGTGAAGTTGACCTTTTGACTTTTTGGATATAAAATGTCATCACTTTATAATTATATTCTATCAGACATTTGTGTGAATTTTTGTCATAATTAGTGTATGAATTGTTTTAGTTATGGTCAAAAACATGTTTCCTAAGGTCACAGTGAGCTTGAACTTTGACCACCAAATTCTAATCAGTTCCAAGTGAATGTTTGTGCCAAATTTGAAGAAAATGCCTCAAGGTGTTCTTGAGATATCTTGTCACAAGAATGAGACAGACAAGGTCACAGTGACCTTGACCTTTAAACACCAAAATCTAATCAGTTCATTCTTGTGTTCAAGTGAAAGTTGTGCCAAATTTGCTGAAATCACCTCAGGGTGTTCTTGAAATACCTTGTCACCACAATGAGACAGACGAGGTCACAGTGACCTTGACCTTTTGACCTATGACCACCAAATCTAATCAGTTCATCATTGAGTCCAAGTGGATGCTTGTACTAAACTTGAAAAGTTTCCTCATGGCGTTCTTGAGATATTGTGTTCACAAGAAAGAGATGGATGGACGGACAACCTGAAAACATAATGCCTCGGGCCGCGGCTATGGCTGGCATGGAGGCGTAAAAGCGTGCTACTGAAAGCTAAAACAAAAACTTAAACAGCAGCTTGAGTTTTTTACCTGAGAGGGAGGCACCAGACAAGAAAGTATTTGTTTTTTAAGTGAGAGAGAAAAGTGGAGCAAACAGGCAACTTACAAAGCTTTTTTTTTTTTAATTGGCATTGTTTCTAACGCTGCAACACACTTCTCCTTCTGGAAATATTTTGGACCATTGTTGCACGTTTGATCTTGTCAGCCAGCGTAAATAACCGCTCAAAACACACACATTTCCACCAGATGATTATGTTACAGCCAGTTATTAGGCCCGCTGTCCTCAGTGTCAGTGCCAGGACCATTACACATTAATGGACTCTGGCTCTTCCAGGAATCAAAGCACACGGTGTGACACTGAAGCCACAGGCCATCAGGCCATCCCAACACTCCTTACATAAACACCAGACTCGCAGCAGCTCCCACAACTTTCCAAGAAGAAAACACAAACCACTCCAGCAGGAAGACAATGAGGCAATAACTCTTCCTCCCTGAAAGTACAGTTATTATGACAGCAGGCCCATTAGCTAAATGGAGAAAGAGCATGTGCAGCATGTAGCTCTGGCTATATAAATCTGCATCCCTCACCCTGACCTCTAACAGTCCCTCCCTGGAGAAGTCAAACTGGGATAATTCCAGACACCCCGTGATGGCCTTCCCTGGGTCAGGTCACCGTAAATCTCAAGCTGATCAAGACTGCGTGACACCCGGGAACGTCCCTTTTTCTCCACAGCAACACGGTGTCGGCAGCCATGAGGCATGTCAAGGACTTTGTCATGACAAAAAAAGTGCTTAGCTGGGCAGCTGGTGGTCAGGAAGCGACCGGAGTCACGTGTCCTCTCTTTTAGTTTTCCACTCAGAATATTTATGTGTCTCTCTGTAGGCCTTCAGCAAAGAGAGAGAAAGGAATTAACTGTGGCTAATAGCCATGTTAGCTAACGAGTCACACGTGCATAGGGGTTAGAGAATGACTTCCCCTCCGTGCTTTAAAACAGATGAGGGCTGCGACCGCACAGTTGCACAGTAAAAAACAGGACGTAAATTAAGGCCTTCTCCTCCGGTGGAGAAGTGTTGGGCGAAAATAACCGTCTTAAATCAAACGCTCCAGCAGGCCTCATCCAGCTCTGGGAAGCTAGACCTCAGAAATCCTCAAGTAATGGCACAGATTCATACCAAAGACATGAGCTGGAAGTTCACGGACAACACATCCCGAGAGTGATGATAAGAGCTGATCCTTTACGAGGGCTTCAGAGGGGGAAAGGCAGCGCGAACAACATGTGCTCTGAGTTTGACTTCTGTACATCTGATGTATTTAATATAATTAGGCAGAAGTCTTCAGATGTTTTCTGTGCGCTTTAGGGCACGGACGCTTTTGTTTGCTCAGTGAGCAGAAAGTATTATTCACTGTAACCATTTAACCAAACAGTGACCTCATTGAAAGTCTTCCAGCAATTATTCAATGAAACATTATACTCACAATGGGTTTCGGTTTATTTTGATAGAACATTTACTTTGGATATTTCTAAAAAACTGCACAAAAGATCAAATGTAAATTGGAGAAAGAAGCTAAACTGGTGCATTCAATCACCTTACCTTTACCAAAAGGTAAAACCTGTATCAAGGGACCAGAACAGTGGCTCCCAAATGGTGAGTCGCGGCCCAAAAGTGGGTCAAGGGTCCATTCTGAATGGACTGCAAGTGACTCACGAATTCAAGTTTGTAAAAAACACTCTTTATTTTAGAGTACAGTGAATTTCAACATAGTGCTTTTATTTTGAAGTGCTGTTTCCTGCTGCAGAGTGAGTAACTAACGGACAGCCACTTGACGGAGACAGCAAACTAGCTCAACGACATGGCCTAACACAAGTATGACGCTGAATCTATTAAACTGTGTGGACCTTGAACTAATGACTAAGGAGAAATCCGGACCCCGTGGTTGGACCAGTTGGGAACCACTGATCTAGAATACATATCTACGTATCTAATGGAAACAGCTTATACTGTGGTTCCGTATGTCAGGGATGGAAGTTGAGCAATGGTATACACGGAAAAATCACATTCCTTATCCAGACAATTGATTCCAATATTCAGACTGCCAGTGCAGAGCAGCTTTTTATGAAGTGTAACGTAATGTGAATAAAGATTATACTAGCCATTATGTCACTATACAGTGAATGGTGATGTATGGTGCCACCATGGTATGGTATGACATATGTTAAGCCCTTAAGCGGACCATGTCATGATCCTGGGTTTGTTTATGTGCTGTTATCCTATGGGCTTTGTTTTGGAGTTTTCTGTTCATGTTCCTTGTTTCATGTTCATTCATGTTTAATCTGCTTTCTGTTTTATTTTGTAGATTCTCTCCTCATGTGTCGTGACTGGTTTTACTTCCTGTCTTTGTGCCTGTTTTCTGTCACACCTGTCTCGTTAGTCCTTCCCTGTTCCCAGAGTCTTCCCTTCACACCTGTTCAGTATTGGTCTTGTTTGCTCCACCCTAGTGTTCCCAACCACACCCTTGTTGTTAGCCGATCCCCATTTCCCTCCTCTTGCCTGTGTCTTCCTGCTTCAGCTGTGTCTTGTTCTTGTGATTAGTTTTCTGTGTATATATACCTGTGTGTCCGACAGACCAAGGGTCCAGGTGCCATGTCTGAAGAGTTACTACCATGCCAAAAGTGTGTGGTGGAAATGGGGCTTTAGTTTCATCATTCAAATCTGAATTACAAACTACAAAACACCAACTCACTGAGTGAAACCTTAATGGACTCCAGTATGGTTGTGCTCCAGCTAAAGGCTTCCTGTCTGGATGTAAATACAAAAAGACATCAATGCACGAACCATCCACTATCATCCACAATGATGGAGCACATGGGACTTGTTGATTGCTTTTAGTCAGTAGGCAATTTAAGGAGGGGCGCCATCTCTCTTATTGGCAAAATGACCAAAATGCAACCCCCTTATTAACCAGCTCAGTATTTGTATCACTGGTTTAGCAACCAGGAAAGTGACAGACCAAGTACATGAGTTAAATCATCTTTCTTGATGCTAATCAGCCAATTAAATCTGTGCATTTCAATAAGCACTGTAACTCGAGTGAGACCCACACACACATGGGAGACACACAACAGTCAGAGGAATAAGACAGTCAGAGAATAGTAATGCTCTAAAGAGAGAAGAGCAGACATGGGATACAGAGCTTTTAATCAAGAACGGACAGACTCTTACGTGTTCATTCTTCCCACAGGGAGTTCAAAACCAATATGTCTCATCATATGTTCCGAGACCACTGAGATGAATAAAAGCAGTGATGTGAAGCGCCACTATGAGACAAAGCACAGGGAATATTTTGGGCAAACGTCCCCCCTGTTAAAAATTAACACGTCGCCTACTGCTTTTAGTACTTTACACATCATGAGTCACATCCAAGATCACAGATAAATCAGTGCTGCTGATTGATTCGTGACATTGCCCACAATGTCCTGATATAATCAGAGATATTACAGGGAGAGATTCCTCTGGATGTCACAAAATCTCTGACGGTTGACATCTCCTAGTATATAACACCATATTGCCCTATTCAAGCAGAGATTATGCCTGATTAACCCTTTGAAACCTGGAGCGACATCACTTTTCTTGTACTGCTTTCAGATACTTTTCGGAAGTATTTAAACTTTTGAATCTTGAACTATTTGGTGCGATTTCTCTCAGAAACATGGGAAAAAGGCAATGAGCAATTTGGTAACAAATATCTCACAAATTGCAAAAAAAAAATAGCAGATTTAGATTTTCTTTTTTTTTAAGTGAAGGAAAAACAAATTTTCTTATTAATTTTCTCTTTTTACTAATTTCTTGCTAATTGTTTGTGTCTTCCCATGTTTATAAAAGAAATCAGCCAATGTGCTCACGTTTCAAAGGTTAACTGATCTTCCAGGATGCTCACTAGTTTGGTTTCCATCCAAACATAGTGCAAATTTTAGCCAAACAACAAAAATTTATGGGCTTTTCCTCCCACAATATGAATATTGAAAGTTGGTTTATCACGATAAGCTGTAGGTGGTGCTAATTCTCTGGTCAGAAGATGCTCCAATGAGATGAGCTAACTAAAAAAGCACCAGTCAGATCTCGAACAAAGGTAAACAATGAATCACTGGACAATGAAAATAGAAAGTTTTGAACAACTAATATTACCAGAACTCTTCCGAGAGTACATAGCTAACATACATAAGCGACTAAAAAGCCATCCAGACAGGACGAAGAGAGCTTGCAGTGGCTTATGCAATGACAGTACGTCATGAATTTAACTTTCTAATTATTTTTAACTCCACACGTAAAAACTTTTTTGAATTATTTTAAGATTTTTTCACATTTTTGGCATTTCCAGTGCCTGACATTGGTATCTTAAATCTGTAGGCCAACAGATATCATATTTTTAGTTTGTTTTATTGTAGCATATATGCAATATTATATGTGGGTACAATTTGATTTGTATCAGTAACTACATTAATATGTGTATAAATATAAATATAAATATATCCTTAGTGCGTGCCATGATCATGTCATGCAACCACTGAATTAGGGTACTTGCACCTTTTTCTGTTCAATTAAGGACCGTGGAATTTCTGTTGTTTTTTTGTTTTTTTTCATGCGCAAATTGAAAATGCGATGAAAACGTACTGTTATGGACAAGATGTAAAATACATTACGTAAATAGAATAAAGCTTCAGATGAAAAATCTCGAAGTGTGCGCTCCCCTCACTCACACCACATTCACAGTGCAGTACCGACCTGTACAGGAGCACACAACATACTCATGTGGGCGCTTCTCTTTAAGTGACCACAGGTCAATGATTGGACCATCCCACTCCCAACATATTGACATTCAGCGTTTCATCAATATCAGCTGTCTGGACGGGTCACCACACACTCCTGTCCTTTCAAAGAGCGTCACTGACGGATGTATTGAACTGTTTGGGAGCATTTCCTCTGATCTGCTTTGTTTAGGTGTGTGTGTGTTTTTTTATTGACCATCTCAAGAGCAGGAGGGGACGACGGGATGCAGGAGGAGGCAGAGACACCATGATAAGGTCAGGCCCCCTTACATCTCTGTGTGCTGATAAAGCAGGACACACACACACACACACTCAGACACACTCAGACAGCCATACCAAAGCATCAAAGACTGATAACACACCTCTGCATTATCTTCCTGCAGCTTTGTCTCCGGCTACAACACAAAGACCATGGTGGTGTGTTTACAGGAGATCAAGCTTCATTATGATGAAAAGTTTTGCTTAAAAACAAGATTTTTATCAAGTTAAAAAAGAAGAATCATGCAGATCACTGATATCAGTAGCAGAAAATAAAGATAACGCTGCTTTTAAAAGTATTTTTGACCAAAATGTGAGGTTTTAAAGTTTTCTGGGGCATGAAATGCTTCAATTTATCTGACGAAATACATGGTTTGTACCTGACAACAAGGCCTCATGTGGCAAACTATCACTGTTGTAGCTTGGAGCCTCTTTATCCTGGAAATAATGATTTTTTTCCCCCAAATTGGACATTTGTTTGCAAACAAACTCTTAAAACGCATCCTGTAATGTAAAACTGCAGCTAATAAAAGGTCTTAATTTGCAACAGGAAATACACCAGAAATTCCAAAAATATTGAGTCAGACTGTTTGCCTCCGTGCTGGAAACCCAGCAACTGAAACACCAACAAGGTGAACCCAAAATCCTCGGGCATTTTGACAAAAGCTCAGTCCAGACAATAGTCTTATCCCTCATCCAGTACAAAGCCCATTCAGTCAGCTCTTTCATCTGCGCAAACAGGGCAAGGGGGGGGGGGGGACAGAAAACATTTGATCAAGTCAAAGTTAATCTTCCAACAGTTTGAACTCACCGAGCTTTGTTACAATGGGACCCGTCGGAGGATTTCGCCTGAAAGTCTCACCAAGAGAAAAATGTCTGCTCTGTGTTGTTACCTGGCGTCCTGAAGTGTTGGTTCATGCATTTTTGTGCAGTTTCACATCAAACATCAAAGTCTCATAATTTTCTTTCCTTATCAAGAGACACATCTTGCACTCGGGGGCTTATATGAAATTTCCATTTAATAAACCTCTCCTGTCATTTAATGTAAAAACTTGCAGGTCTGTGTTTGAATTTTAAAACTGATCGTTAATCAACCAAATTTATAATGAGGTGCAAAATATTTTTTGTGTTTATTTTTGTGGTAGTCACATGTACAGTATGTATGGAGATTCTCCTCACACAGCACTTGACGTATGTGAGGCCCTTCAGTCCTTGGTAAACTTGTCAACACATGTCGGTACAAGGAAACAAATACCACTTAATGACAGCTAATTTCTTTTTTCATTCTGAATATGAAGTTTATCCTGTGAAAACAACTTTCCTCAAACTTGTTTTTACTTTTCTTATCACCCTTGACTGAGAAAAGATTATCTTTGAGCCCACTTAGATGGAAACCGAAAGAACAATCTGTGAAAATTGCATTTTTTTAAAAAGTCTTTTGGGTAATACAAACGTTATCTGAGTAACTCAAGCACTTTCTTGAATAAAAGTCAAGAGAGACCTTCAGGTACCTTTGGGAAACCCAACCCTGAGCTGCATGATAAAAAAACTGGCTCTGGACCAGTTGATAAGGACATAAACTTTAAGTTATTAAAGGGCATAAAGTAAACAACTGGGCTGAACTCGACTCCTTGGGCCCCTGGCTGGCACACTGGGCAGCAACGCCACTCGATCCTGGAGCCGCCGTAAATCAAGAGGCGTCCGAGACGCTGAGCTCGCAGGTGACACGAAGACGAGACTGCGACCAGACAGGCAGGAATGCTGATGTGTGTCTCTGATAACACACTAATACAGGAGGCACACACACAGATCTGCATTTCCCTCAGCGTTCCCACTCGGCCCACAATAGAGCCCCACAAACAGTAGTACAAGCGGAGATCACAGAACGACTGACATAGTTGTGTACACACTAATTAGGCACACTGGCACGACCACAATGGGCTTTTTCATAGCCTGCATGCATAAATCACACACTCTCTCTCTTTCACACACACACACAGGATGTGTATCAGGCTTGGGATCTCTGCCATGTTTGCTATGATATCCTCTTTGATCTGGGGTGAGAAGTTCTCTGCCCCCGATAATAAGAAAAAAAGGAACGAGACAGCGGGGTTTTGGAGAAGGTGGCAGCGTTTGTTGGAGGGTTTGACAGTCGCAGTGTGAATGGAGGATGCTGTGTTTTGTTCCGGCTCTGTATGAACAGGCGTTTTGTTTGCCAGATGACATTTAGACAATGGCTGCAGGACGGGAGGGAGGAGAGGGGGTGTGTGTGTTGTCGGCGACGATCGTATGAGCGACGTCTGAAGCTTTTGTGGACGGCTGAAGGAGGGAGGGTCAGCAGGTCAAGACCGGGTGACCTCTGCTGCCATCGGGGCACAAAATAACATGCGGTGACAGCAACCAAAGACACCGTGATGTTGGTTTCCCACCTAATACTTCATGATATAACAGCAACAACATCCTATTGCCATCAATCAGCCATATTTCTTGCTGTCACTGCTGCTCTGCCCCTTGCTAGAGGGATGTTGTTCAATGGAAGTAAAGTTGTGTCTCCACTGTAAGTCATAAGGTTATATATGAGCTAACTGCCTCAAGTGCGAATAAAAGTGTGATTTATACTGGACACTGTTCCACTTTACAAGTAAAGGAGCACAATAATACAACATCCAACAAAGGTACAGTTGGGATTGAAACATTTTTGATTGTGTACAGAATGTGTTGCATCAACATCACTATGACATAACAAACTACCACAACCTGCAACAAACTACGTTGTTGTTTTGCATGCTGTTGTGGTCTTTCAATTTTCAAGGAATAGTTAGACAACTGGGAAACAGGCCTTTTCACTTTGGCTTAAAGAGTAAGCTGAGAATGTTGATACTACTACTACTACACAGGGATAGATGCAAATATTTTCAAGCACAGGCCACCAAGCCGCTAAATTTGGTGGCCAAAGTGCATTGTTGGAGGCCCAAATGTAAACTTATGTAAAAACAATAGCTGACAGACCTTAATGAAACTTAGCACATTTTCTATCCACGTAAACTCTCTCTTCCATTGCCTTTGGTTTCTGATTGTCCTGTAAGGATTGAGTTAACAGTTTAAATAGGCTTAGGAAATCCATACTTCAGTAGCCCTGACATATCGGTAGTTCACTGGAGACGAGTACCACTTGCATTTTTTTGTAGAGGGGTGCATTAAAAGGTGCGAATGAATCGGGATGTTTGTGTCACTGCATTGCCAAAGGCTTGCAGTATGGAGATTTGTTTTTTATTCAACCTCATTTTCATGAGAAACCTGATAACATTTGGAGAACTTTGAGGGCCACCTACAGGCGATATTTGGTGGCCATAAAGTACCGTTTTGTGGCCACGGGCCAATAGGTCATGGTTTAATAGTGAACCCTGGTAAACACAAAGCTAAGAGTATCCGTGAGGTTGCAGGCTAACCAGAAGAGACTCAAAGAAATCACTGTGATTGTCCAGCTTGTTCTATTTTGCTCTGAAAATGTTGGTGTGCAACCTCGTTCTGTGTATTTGATGAAGTACAGTGAGTGCTGGACGGAGCAGTGAGAACGTGAAGTGACAACACCCCTGCCCACATGACAGTGGAAACACTAGGGTCTAGCTACCATGTCTGAAGAGTTACTTTTGGTTCCAAAGGTGCCACACCAAAAGCGTTTGGGGGAAACGGGGCTTAAGTTAAGCTAATGTAACGGCTCATAGCTTCATATACTGTACACACATGACAGTGGTATCCATCTTCTCGTCTAACTCGCTGCAAGAAAGTGATTTGCATATTTCCCAAACAATAAAAACATGCTTGTAAAAAAACAATTCTCAACTTTAAGTGACAACATTGTGATTCTGATTCTATCAGGAGCTTCACATGCACAAGTAAATAAGGACATGGACTACTGATCATGCAAAAAAAAAAAAAAAAAAAAACATAAGCAAAAATCACTAACTCTCATCCCACATCATCCGTTCACGCTGTGAGTCAAACACTCTTGCGTGCGTATGAGCCACTCTCCGGCTGTGTGTGTTGAGTGACTTCCTGCCGTCTGTTTGTCCTCTTATCTCTCAACCAGAGACTGATCACTGTGATAAACACAGACAGGGTCATTACACAAACACACATACTCCCACACAGATACTCATGCAAACACTCAGGTAACTCCAATCAGGCCACTTTTGTTGTGTCGCAGTTTTTCGCCACAGGTGATGACTCAGGTAGGACTGCCACTGTTATCAACAGACGCACTTCAGAGTCAAATCATCCAAAACACACATGCACAGTGGCTGAGCAGTATGGGTGAAGTGGCGGCAGACAAGAGATTAGGTCTTGATTCGGTGTACATGGCGGGGCGTCGGACACTCTCTGCTGAGAGGACTCAGCGTCTCAGTGGAAATGTTGACAGAGACAGATGAAGATCTGAGTGGATTCATTCTGTTATGCCCCCACCTTCTGTCTCCATGCACCTCTTTATTTGCTCATGCAACATTTAAATGCACACAAAAAAGCCTGTTAGAATACATCAGGTTAGAAGTCTAAGGTATAATCAACAGTTTACACCATCACAAGTGCTTGTTGGATAGTCAGACAATTTTTACCACACCTTTAGGACATCTTAATTGGAGGGGCTAGACTCATTAACCTCTGCAACTTATTGCAACCAACAGTCACACCCACTACGCTGTGTTACGGTGAGAAAGTACAAAGGGTTTGAACTGTCGCACTCCCCATGTGTGCAACTGAGTGCAACACTATGAATGCCTTCCAGGAGAGACTGTCAGAAAATGTGTGCCATCATTCCCATATTCAAACGATTATCACATCTCACTTCTCTCTGTGATGATCTGCTTTTCACCCTGTCTCGGAGCGAAACTATAAACACTTTTTCCTTCCACTGTGGGCAGAAAACACATCGTAACTCATTGTAACCCGGCCCTGAACTTCCTTTTCAAACTGAGTGATGGGGCAGGACATCTGACTATCAAATTCAAACAAATTGGCTATTATCTATGGAGGAAAGGGTCCTTGTTTTTATTCCTGATGACCCACATCTGTAGACTCTAGGTATACCTACAAAGGTAATGCACCAGATTTTGTATAAATCTCAGATAATCATGTGCCAGTAATTGGTACATACCCCATGTAATTGGGAAGGCTGTGATCACGTGACCAATGCGCTGATGAGAATAAAGACAGAAGTAGTATAAAGATCAAAAATCTGCCTAAGTAGGAATGTTGGGGAGGTGGAAGGGTCACAAAATACATGGCTTTTCTTGAGGAGACTGGTGGAACTGTGTGAAACCAAATGATTTAAGGTGTGTCTTCATGTTTTTCTTTCCTAAACCTAACCTACTTGACTTAACTTGCCAAAAATAAACATTCGTAACTTTACGTTAAGTGTGTAGCATAGCCCAACCATTTTCCTTTCCTAACCCTGACCTAAATATCTTTACTTTCCTAAACCTAACCGAAATAAGTTTACTTTAAATACCCTCCCCAGATGACTTAACACCGATTCTTACCTGGACCCATGTAACCCTTAGGACACTCAAGGTGGCCAGGTGGGTCAGCAACTCACATGTGACCTCAACAACTCTGTAAGGGTTCACAACCACAGAGTTTAAAGCCTGTGACTCCGCACCAGTCCGTTAGGACTAAAGAAGCTTCTTGGATGAGAGGCGAAACATCTTCAATCAATATCCAGCTGCCAACAATATGGTGCTTATGATTTACCTTAAATAAATAACTTTACCTTAAGTACATAACTTAACAATGCCATTCATGGAGCACTCATTTGTGATATTGTTAGATGTTATGAGAACTGTTGTATAAGGATACGTTCCATAAGAATACGAGAATATGTTTTATCTGGAGCACACATGTCCCCATGTAAAACCCCTTCAGAAACTTCTCCTTTCCAACACAAATATGACTCTCTAATGGAGAAAAGTTAAACCCAGTCCATCAAGGGTACTGAGAGGCTAAAACCACACCCTAAGCTTGGCCTTTATCCCCCCTGATTTAAACACCTCATCAAGCCAGCCTTACACCTCCCCCAGAAATAGACGCTTTCCATAGATAGTAAATAAAATAAACAGTTGTGTCTCCGTCTGTCTCCACAGCTGCCTGGCCGGAGAGAAGATTTCTGGCCTATCAGCTGCTCTGGGGCAATGGTTAAAGGGAATCACATGTTTGGCCTGACATGAGAAAGCTCTGTCAGATGAGGAGGAAGAAAGACATTGAGGAGTAAGTGAGAGAGAAGAGCAGTGACTGGTTGCACTGGTTGCCTTCCAGCCTGACTTCAACCCCCAGCTCTGCTGGGACCAGCTACGTGAGGTAAAGAGAAACAGATCTTTATGAGAGGTTTTACTGTGTGTAAAGTATTGGGTGTTGATAAGGCGCCATGCGGTTAAGAGTCTGAGAAAAGAGCAGAAAAGAAAAGAGCCCCGGTTTTATTTTTGGAATTAGTTTTCCCATCAATTTCACTCAAGTCCGTAAAAGGTCCATTAAGGCGAGTGGAGTAGAACAGCGACAGAGGGCAACCTGACATCCATCACCTCTGTTGCTCCACAGCCCGGCAACGCACACCCCAAAGAAAGCTAATGAAAGAAAGTTGGTGAGGTTGTGTGTGTTGGTGTGTGAGCAAGCAAAGCGCCTTCTTTTGTGTACAATCCTATCAATGTCACAAAGGTTACGCTCACTCAAGATAACCCGCCGAGATCGCTGTGGGCTCTGGCTGATTTTTTTTCACTCCTCTCTTTTTGTGATTAGGTGTCAGCAGAATTTCCTTGGTGCGCAGACGACGGCTTTCATGTCGGGGGTTTCTCATGGGCTCATGGCCTATCGAGCGGCCCATTCAAACACATGCAAAGCGACTGCAAAGCAAAGTACACAATGTCTGTTTGTAGTCTGGTCGCACAAGCGTGAATCCATATTTATCCAAGCACAATGACGTTCGCTCCTGCACTTTCTGATGTCAGCTGGCCATAAGGATCAGCTATTTTCTTTTTTTTTTCCTTTCACAAATCAAAGTGTCATAAAGTGTAGACCCTGAGGGGTCGGAAAAGTCAAAACTGCTGAAGGTATTGTTCACATACTGTCGTCACACAACTTGAGAACACTGAATTTAAGAGCCTCAAAAAAATCTTAACTTGAATAGACTGCAGAGAAGACTGATAAAATCATGATCTGATTGTCTTTGAGCTCAGGATCCTCCAATTGAAAACATATCTACATATTTCGGGGAGAGGGGTAGTGGAAACAACTCTGAGCAGGCACAGATGTGGCAGGACTGGCAGTGTGCTGTTTGGCAATGACACCGAGTCTTTGGAAATGGGATTTGTTCCTCAGCCTCCACTTGGTTAGGCTGCGGTTTAGTTGGTATGTAATTTCTTTTGTACATAAACTTGCAGAAACATTTAGTGCAGTAAACATCCTGGGAAGACCGGTGGCTGGAGAACCTGTGCTCAGTATCCTTTATGACTCCACCTGCACCTGTGATTAAAACCACTGGTCTTGTTTTGAGAATTTTTCATTTACCTGTTTACCTCAATGTGCTAGACTTTAATATAATCACATAATAAATAACTCACAAATTTAGGAGTCTGTTGACAAGCATTATCCATCACAATCAATTGGGATTTTTGCAGGCTGTTTTATAGCAAATAAAATTAGAAAGTTGTTACAGATGATTGAAATTATGAATTAAGTACAAAAGCTGTTTCAATTTTTAATTGAATTTTTAATTAAGAATGTGTCAAAGTTTTTAATTTTGGCAAATCCCAGATTAATTAGGTTAGTGAACTATATAAAAGCACTAGCTGCAGGATTATCAATATTGGTTATATCTCTAAGTCTGTTCCCCTATTAACTGGAGTCAAACAAGTGTGCCCTTTGTCACTATGATTCATAATGGCCATAGAGATCATAGCCATGAAAGTCCGATCAAGTAAGGGCATAGAAGGGCCACAAGTTTGGGTATGGAAACAAAGATTTCTGACCATTAATAATACAAATTTTGCAGATTAAACACAGTTCCTACAGAAGGTATACTATACAGGATATTTCTAACCTCAAAAACTCACACAGAAGTAACCCTCTCAATCATCACATATGACCCGCTAGAAGTGTGAGGTGGTGTATTTACTGGCATAGACTCTGCCCTCTGCCTATATTTTCTTATTTGCTTATAGTTTCGCTGTGTCAAAGTTCCTGGGCACAGCATGCAGGTGAGATTAGGGCTTCATAAAAAAGTGCCAGACCATAAGGTGACCATAAGCAGGTGACCATAAGCAGCATGCATCCAAGAGGAAGCTATAACAAGCGTTGACATAGCGCCAAAAAATAGAAAGAAAAGAAAAAAGCCAGGGGTTGGCTTACACTTTCACTAAAAAAATCCATTTACAAAGAGTAGCTGACAATTCCTGCATAGTATAGCTTGAAGTCCAAATGGGTTGTATTCTGAAAGTAAATCTCCCAGGGCAACTTTTTGGTACACACAGTACAACAACAGTTTATTAAATCAACTATGCGGTGGAATATAGTTGTAAAAATGCCTTCAAAATACTGTTATTTGTCAACTGGACATCCAAATAATGTTTTCAACTAAATATAACCTAGATATTTAGACTTATTTGATTCAATCTACATTAATATTTTATATTGTAACATCTACAATCCATAGGTTAAAACTTACTGCACCTTTATTTCAAATAAAGTGTTTTTCTACTTTTGGGCATCACTTTTGCAATCCAGAGATGTAACGCTGTCTTCAGACTTCGTCAACAACTGCCCATAGCTCTCTCATTCATTTCAATGTGACTACAGTGTTGGCACAGCAGGACACCCCTGCAGCAAAAAACGCATCGTCATCATCTGCGTAAAGTTGAACCTGCCTCAACTTCTGCTGCAATGCCATCCAGGGTCATCTGTGAACACTGCGTTGACCAATCAAATTCAATAGCGCAAGAGCACATTACAGATTGAATACCTTGTAGAGTATAACCTGTTTAGAACTGTGTAGCTTTTTTATTATAAGACTCTTGACACTTAATTTACTGCTGCTTCTTCTTTTAATTTAATTGGCTTTTTATTTTATATTTCACTTTCTTCTACTTGCTGCTGTCTTATCTCTCAGTTGACCTATGCAAGAGTAATTCTATTGCTGAAGACAATAACAATGAATCAGAAACACTGAGAGGGCTGAGAAAACAACCGTTTCTGTAACTTTCCAGAGTCGTAAAATTGTGCCTCAAAGGAGTGCATACTGCTGTGAAATGTGCTGGTGTTTGATATACCTTCAAACTGTACTTTCTGGTTTGTTTTTACACCAGTGCAAGCCGTTATGGTTTTTTAATGCAGTGCCATTGTAGGTCTGGACACAGCCTCTCCCATAGTATTCGTCGTGTTCTGGATGAGGCCTAAAATGTAAATGGGAATGTGATTTACCATGGGAACTTCATAGCATTCTTCTTGTTTTGGAGGACTGTGAAAGGAACCGGACTTGAGCCAGCTGAAAAGAACAGTGAGGTCTAACAGCCAAGAAGCGGCTGCAGTGAAGCTAAATTGAGAACGCCATACAAATCTTGGCTTTTCAGAGAGCAACATCAACATGCAATCACACACACACACACATGCAGATAAGCGCATGCACAGCAGCTCTGCAGCGACAACTGTTTACAGCTGATATGTTAATGGTTCAACCAAGGCTGCTTTGGTGCCAGGGCGCCCACACTGGCCTCGGAAAAGCTCCGGCTCTAATGAAGACGAGTTCACAAAACTCATTTACACAAAGGGGACAGAGGAGAAACACTGAAGGGTGTCCTGTAAGTGAACATTAGCCTGCCAGATATCAGTGTGTGTGCAAGCATGTGTGAAATGTGTGTGCGGAGCATGTGCGAAGGAGAGAGAAGAGGGAGGTGGTGATAGACGGCGAGAGACAATGAGTGAGCGAGAGAGAGTGCAAGTGTCAAACCCGAACGCTGATACGCACCTTGAAATGTCAGAGGAAAATGGGGGAGGAAGGAGCGGGGGGTGAAGAATGTGGGAGAGTGTTAAGAGCAGTGCATGAGTGAAAATGGACCGAGTGAGGTGAATAGACTTAACTAGCAGTGGAGGAGACAGCAGAGAGCGGAGAGCAGCTCATCTCGTGGCTTGAGGAGGCAGTGGGTGTCGAGGAGGTGAGAGAGAGCCAGCGGCTTATGTGAGGATGGAGGAAACTGGGGGGAGAAAAGGGGATTTCCTGGACTGTGATGTCACAGGGTGGAGGCCTCGACTACAAAGCTGACCCCTGACTGCCCGGGCCTTCCAGATCCTTATCATGCCTGTGGTGCTACTGCACTCTGATCCAGTCCCTCATACAGTTTGAGTTGTACTTTCGCTGGTACTGACAGGGGCTTTATTTACGCATATGGGGAATACTTTTTTGACCAAACCTGACAGTGACATAACTCACTTTTTGATCATGAATCAAAACTGGGACAAAGACAAGCTCATAGTCCTATTAGGCCCCAATGAGACAGAGCACACTGTAGCAGCCTGGAGCTGCTTTTTGTAATTGTTTTAAATGAGAGTGAAGCATTTTGCTGCTGCTTTTGTGTTGCCGAGCGCCTGGCACTTCAATTACACAGCAGTAATATGGGTACCAAATCTAAATATGTAATATTAAGTATTACAGTTACCCAAAATTTGTTTCAGTTGTCATTACCTGACACGCTTAATACCCCTACGTTCACCTTTGGGGGTACCCCACCTATAAAGGGGTGTCTCCTGCCTTGCCTCTCCCATTTTGCTGTGTTGCTCCGTGGGAGAGGTAAGCGGCATTGCTCTCGTAGTAATTTCCATGGCTTAGCGCTGTTAAGCTACGTTCAGAAGTTCATTTTATGTTAGCCTATTCCTGTGTAGGGGCTTGAGTTTATATATGGTCATATTTGACAAAGGATTTTGTTTTTACCGCTTGTTGTCAGCTGTCAGGAATAAACAGATATCAAAAGATATCAACACATCTTAGACAACACTTGAGTCCACCCGTTACATAAGTACCTCACGTTTTTGCTAGAGCGCTCTAAACGCCTCAACTCAGAGTGAAAAATTACCTAACATCATTGGCATTTTTTTGCCGACTGTCAGTCAGATAAACTGAGACAAAACCGTCTGTGGTGGCAATAACAAGTGGTAGCGTACATGGTTTGTGTTGCGCTAACGTTAGCTCACTTTCATCATCGCCCTGCTGGGCAGCCTGCAAGACATATCTGAAAAACTTATTGCCTCAACTACTTTCTTATATTTTACCAACTGTAATGAGGCCTGACGATTGACAGCAGATTGTCAAACTGTCCCTGACTCATCCTAAAATAAGCCTTGAACTGATCATCATACAGGTGGAGCTCCTGGATCAGCTGGTGCTACTGCCTGTGATTTTATTTTCTTTCTGAGGGTCTCATGTACCCAGACAGATCTCAGTCCAGTCCTCAGGTTCACTATGCCTGTCCATTTTTACACAGATTAAAAGGTACAGATTTGTGAATTTACTTCACAGCAAAAGAGCGGTTAGGCTAAGGACAGGTGGTCTGGTGGTTTCCTACCAATGATTAAAGATTTAAGATGCAAGCTGCAAAAATCACTCTGCCTGATCGAGGCCTTGTCATCAAGTTATTTTGTACGGATGGTAAATGTGAGCAGCTGAGTAATACAAATCGTGGTCACCTCGGTGTTGTAATTATGAGTCAGAGAGGTGAGATGTGGTATTTTCCAGTTGGAGAAAAATGGCAGAAGTCTCAATAAACTGGTGGCCAAAATAAAAAAATAAAATCAAATACAGTGCTGCACATCATCTTGGAAAATTTGTGAAAGCTCATTATAATGGGTGCAACTCTTAAGAGAATAAACCAGAGAACAGACTCAGGTACTTCTGGGGCTCATTAAAATGTTTAATGATCTTATACACCCATCATTAACATAGCTGTGTGTTTAGTTCACTGGATCAGCAGACGTGTGTGTGTGTGTTAGGAACTTCAAGGCCGAGATAATGACCAAACACAAACATGTCAAACTCTGCTGCCACTTGTTTATTTGTTTCTTCTTCTGGGTTGTCCCTTCATGCTCCGGCTCAGTCAGCACATGCTAACTGTAGGCCAAGGCCAAACACCCGCAGGGAGCGACCCTGTCCTCGACACCGCTGCCGAACACATCATGCGGCTTCTTTCTGCCTCCCACTTAACCCTCACCACACACACAAATATGCTTCCCGCTGCCCATAGACACGAAATATGCTGAGACCAAATAAACATGCCGAGCTGGTGAGGAAATGCGAATAAAATGCAGAGATGTAGAACAAAAAAAAAGAAATTGTCTGAACGCTGAAGCCAGGAGTGATGCTGGCAGTGTACCAACACATGCACACTCACACACACACACACTCGGGTCTGCAGCAGAGCGAGGTGTCAGAGCCCGTTAGAGGCCTTTGGCTGGACACAGCCCCAGAACAAGCTGGACAAAAGCGTTGCCTGTCTCCCCTCATTAAGTGATTTAAGATCCCGTGTTCCCCCGACTCCTTTCATCGCCATCCAAAGTGAACACACTCAAAAAGCCCAACAAGACTGCCAGGACCTGCTGACATGAATGGGGTGAAGAGGGGCAGGAAAGCCAAGTTCATGGCGGAGGACCAGGGTCTAAAGCTGAGCTACGCTAGCCATGCCTATTAGCCTGCAAGCAGATGGAGGCTGGGGGGGGTGAGGGCTATCTTGAATAAACCGGGATACGATGGAGGCTTGGCCCCTGAGTGGGAAACAGCAGCCACTTAATCCATTAACAGTTCTTCCACCACAGAAGAAGCAACGTTTTCCCATGAAGGTTTAGTTCAGCAGAAATGTGCCGTTTTCCACATTCCTGGCTAACAAGGCGGCGCTATCGGGGGAGGTGGGAGACGACGGAAAGATGGAGGGGCTATATGGAACATCAGAGCTGCATCCAAAACCAACCTCATGAGAGCGCCGGTTTGGTCGAGCCGTGTCATAATTATGAGTGATTAAAGCACACTATATCATATATCACACAGTTACCAGGATTTGCTATGAAAACTCCATTACTGGGTCTGGATTTGTGGGGGAATGTAGCAAAGGTTTTAGCAGCTGCTGCGAGAAAAAAAAACCATAGCATGCCATTTTGGTTTGTACTGGACCCTAGAAGTTCTGCGTTTTTAAAATCATGGCATCTACTGCAAAAAAAATGGAATTTATTTTGTATTTTCAGCAGTAAAAGTTTTGTTTTGTTGAGACAATGTGAAAAAGGAGCAAATTGCTGCACTAGAATAAAAGAACGTGGCATATATGTGCATGAAACAAGTTTCTTACTTGTCTTAACGTTTTTTTTTTTGTTTCACAAGGTCTTAATATTTAAGGAAAATTACTTGTTTAAATAGAGAATTTGTGTGTGTGTGTAGGGGTGAATTTATGGCAAAAATACACACTGACACATTTACAAACATACCACACACAGCTTTAATTAACACCTGAAAAGCAGCAGGCTCCTCTGGGTCATTATGTCATCTGTTAGCGTTCAAATTGAAGCTTTGAGAACGCCTTCTCAGATCCACCACCGTGCATCATCTGCACTTAAGGAACGACTTTCTACAGCCACTTTGAGATGCGTTTGATGTCGGTCAACTCTTTGAGAGATGCGACAAGCAAAGGGAAGAGCCCCCAACTGAGCTGGCATCTTGAAACCTATAATTCCGGCTCGTGTGATACTGCACAGTGTTGCATCAGAGAGATTGTGGCATGAAAGAAATCTTTAACATACCCATTAAAGGAAAGAGCCTAATTGGGGAGTGAGTGTGGTCTGAAGTGGACAGTATACAGAGAATGCAGAAAATGCACTATTTGGATTTGGGAGAAAGAGGCATGAAAAAAAGATTCTCTGAGCAGCCAAGGTCCAATTAGTGTGGTATACTATGTGGGATCCAAACATTTGTTTACAAGAGGCTGTTTTTTCCTCGGCTCCCTCTCCGGGACAGGGAACCCTGGTCGGATTCCACGACGGCTCCACAACAGAGTGGGTGTGGCTACACCGCACAAACCTCGGGGCCTTTTGACATTACACTGCGCAACCATGAGGTCAGAGGAAGGCTCTTTCTTCAGAGGCACAAAGGAGTGATTTTTCACTCGCCCCGTGAGAACAGCAGCGAATAATGAACTCTCGGGCCCCTGGTATCACGTTCGGTTTCACACGCGTCAACTCCATTCTGGAGCGGAACAAAAGGGCAGTAGGAGAAACATTTGTGGGGAGGGAACGGCGTGCCCAGGGCATGACATGCAGGGTGAGTTTGAAGCATTTTAAGGCATTTTAATGGCAATGATACTCATGAGATTAGAAGGAAATTGTTTCTTTCAGACGTTTAGGGAAACATGCAAGATTAAGGCTACGAGGCAGACGTGCTGATATGTGTGAGGGCTTCGTTGAACCTGCAACTTATGGCAGCAATACAGAATAAACAAAATCAAAGTTGCACAAGGTAGAAACATTTGTGTTGCACTGAGCCAATATTTGGATCTGAACTGGGACTTGATGCTCTGCCAGGCAGGTGGGCTTTCAAATCAATGGATTCAAGAAGCCTGCACAGTCTTATATCGTAAGCCTGAAATTGATTCAGTTTCGTCATTTTCACCAAAAATTTCTACCGAATAATACCCAGATTTTTAATAGGAACAGATCAGGTATAACAGATTTTCTCCTCAGATCTTAACCGCACCCAAATGCCACGTCTTCTGCTTCAATGAGACAGTGTTTACAATATACAACATCCTCTTCTGAATGTTTCATGTGTTTTAGTAGGAAACCCATGGCGGATTTTTGTGGTGTCCATTTTCTTCCCTCTTATTTTAATCCATCTTTTAGAGTTCAGCGATAAATTCTCCTATTTTTCTTAAAGAAAATTAAGGCTGAAAATAATGCGCACCACCTAACGGAACATAAAGACCCCAACGGTTATCGACCGACTAAAAGTGTCGATAGCAGCCAACAAAGCTGAACAAATATTTCAGTCATCCAGACAGCAGCGATTAAAGCGTCTGTGGCGCTGTATGTGGACTACAAATTGACCAGCTCTCTTTAACTAGCGGGACAAACAGTTAGCAACGTTAGCGACATGTTAACGTATTTGCTTCACCATAGACTGCAGTTGTATATGTGGAGGAAACCAATGCCACAGGACTTCTATCTCACGAACTGATCTCACTGATCAGTCTGATAGCACGCCTAGTTTTCAATCAGCACAGTCGACAAAATAAAATGTTGGTGTTGTACATTTCTTCACACCACTCATACATCACATTTGCACATTTCATACATATTATATCAATGTTTCTAAAGTGACGTGGCTCTGATTATATGTGAGCTGACTTTGCCATCAGGAGGTGGAGGGGATGGTTGATGGCGTGACACCTTGGTGAGATGGCCGCCAAGGTGCAGACCACTCTTGAGACCAACAAACCCATTTTTTAGCGAGACATCGGCGGCTTTTCCAGATGTGATAGTGCCATTAAAACCCAGTATTTTAAGCCCCAACATTATCTTTTCCGAACCATAACCAAGTGTTTTTGTGCCCAAACATAATCACACATTAACCGCACCCAATGGGCCACCAGTATCGTTAGAGGTTGATATTTGGTTGAATTAGGTTGTGGCGTTGGGTGACCAAAATACAATGTCAAAACAGACGATGTGGATTTTTAGTTGGTTTTAAATTGTGGTTATCAACTAACCAAAATTCGACATCTTCCAAACATCTCACGCCAACATCATCTTGACATAAAATAACGACACAGAATCGTAAGGTTAAGAGAACGAAAACAAACTTCTGAAAAACATCATACTAATTAATTAATGTTAATGTTCACACGACGTGAAACTCTAACGTCGTTAGACATTTAAAATATCGCCAACCTGATTTTCATTCCAACTAAAATGAGTAAGAGTCAAACATCTTTCTGACGTCATGTTCACGTCCAGTGCTAGCTAACATCGAAACGTAAAGAAACATTAAGCTTCCACTGATCTGCTGCATAGTAATGTGCAAATGTGTGATTTGCAGACACATACAATACCAACATTTACTCTAGGTACTGGGTTGTAATGAATAGCTACTGTTTCCTCCTGGTACCTCTGCCTGCTCTTGATGAAGGTTGTAGAGTCAAACTAAAAGCTTGAAACAAAAAAGAAACCTCCGCCTGTTCATGGAGTAACTCTCTACTTAAACATCCTAAATGTGAGTGGATCTGTCGGCACTTTTTCTTTGTTGCACAGTTCTGTATCTACGTGAAACAATGTTTCGCAGACTATAGCCTCTTTATGGAATCACTTCCTTTACAGTTTCGGTTCCTTTAAGTTTTTTTCCTGCTGCAGATCTTTCAACCTACACACCTGAGACATTTATTATAGAGAAAAACAGAGTGCAGGTTCCTCACCTACTCAGATAGTGTTAAAATGACAAACTGTGTGGATGTGACGGCAGATGCCACTGAGAAATAAAATACCCTACTAGATACACATACACACATCAATGGAATTTACTGCGCTCGGGACACGGCTGGGACTAAAACCTGCAACTTTCCAATGCTGAGACACTCTATAACCAGCACCAGCACTGAGCCAGCCCGCTCTGTGTCATCTGCTCCGCTAAACTATAAAGCATTTGGGAAAGGCCAGACGGATTAGGGTGCAGTTACTCTGACATGAAAAGCTGCACTTAATTCAAAAGCTCTCATGGCTGATTAATCACAAATTATGATCAAACAGCTGACTTACAGGATAAACATATGACACCCTGCTCACAAGGCTGCATCTGTGTATGTTTGCCTGTGTGTGCAGGCATGCATGGCCTGTGTATTTGTGTGTATGGAAGTATGTGTGCGATCGCAGTGTCTCCCCAAAGTCTGCAGACTCATTTTCCACAGCAGATTAAATGTGTGTCTGCAGCCACAGAGCACACCGCCAAATTAAAGTCACCAATGTGCCGACATTCATCTGTGCAGCATCTGAAACTTTTTATGATCACGACCAAAAAACCATTTTCTCAGAAGGAGAAAAAAAATGTTCTGCACTCCCAAAAACAGGTCCAAAACACTGTAGGAGACTTTAAACTTGAATGTCCAGTGCTTTTTATGTTGCACACATGGAGGAAGTGACTTCAGCTCGAACCTGGCAGAGAGTGAGAGACTCAGCTGAGGTGGATTTTTTTGAGCGAGTAGAACAAAGCTGTGAAGTCTGAGAAGCTTTAATCGCCCTCTTCATATCTGATAGCAGAGCGGCAGGAGTCAGCAGCTGGATAAAAAACATCTGGTCGGCAGAGCTGGATCAAGAGGCAGCAGCAGAAAACGGGAAATGTTTCTGGGTTTCGCTGTTTTCTGGTTTCTGCTGTAAAATGTACTGATACAAATAACTGATCTGGGGGATTAAAACAAATACATTTAGGTTTAATATAATAAATGAAAGTCTGCGTCGCTATTACAAATGTATCTAACATTTTTAATAATGATAACGGATATTTTTTGAATGGATTTTGTGGTGCTCTGACATATCCAATGACAATCACAAATTATTTTGTGAGGCACTACACCACATCTGAAAGATTTGTGAGCACTAAAACATATTTTTCGATCATGATAAGAACCATATGTTTGGCCTTACGCACAAATTTTGTAATTTACATAAATTTTGGAGCTGCTAAGCCGAATGTTGGGATTCTGACACTGTCATCACACATAGAAAATTTGAGAGACACTACAGCAGATTTCAGGATCCGTGTGCACCAGAATATATTTTGAGATAATGACAAGAAATTTTGAAGCCCTGTAAAAAATTCTGGGATTCTGACAAATACATTTTTTGCACTAAATGTGGGGACCTGGTGGTAACACAATTTGAAGTAATCAAAAATGACACATTTTGGGGACTTTGCAGCAAAGTTAGGGAACTTTCATGCACTATGACATATTTTTAAATCATGGTAAAACTTTTTATGGACCCTACATGCAAATTTTGTAATTCTAACAAATTTTTAAGGCTGCATTGCTAAATGTTGAGATTCGACAAATTTTGTGCAAATAACACTGTTTTGAGACACTATGGCATTTTTTGTGAGATTTGCATGCACAATAACATTTTTTTTTTTTTTTTTTTTACATCACAATATCATTTTTATGGGCTCTACATGCAAATTTTGTAATTCTAACTAATGTTAGAGCTGCTGAAGCAAATATTGGGATTCTGGCAGTGTAAATTTTTTTTTTTTCAGTTTGGAATTTTAAAGCCCTATCACAAATTTTGGATTATAGCAAATACATGTTGGTTTTACTGCACCAAATTTGGGAATCTTGTGAAAAAAAAAAAGTGATCCATTTTGGGCATAAAAGTGCAAATTTGGGGATTTTGCATGCACTGTAACCCATTTTTAAATCATGGTAAGACTTTTTATGGGCCTTACATGCAAATTTTGGGGCTGCATTGCTAAATGTTGGGATTCAGGTACTGTAACAAACTTTGTGATTCTCTCAAACAACAATGTTTTGAGATATTTGTGCAAATTTTGGGTGATTTGCATGCACTGTAGCATATTTTTAAACCATTTTCTTGGGCCCTACATGCATATTTTGTTTTTCTAAGCAATTTTAGAGCCGCTAAACCAAATGTTGTGATACTGACACTGTAAAAAATGTTGGAATCATCACACATTACAAATACCAGCCACACCAAACCAGATTTTAGGATCCACGTGCACCTGTGTATATTCTTGGACAATGACAAGAAAATTTATAACAAATTTGGGGGTTGTAAAAAATTTGTGTTGGTTTACTGCACCGAATTTGGGAATCTTGTGGTAAAAAATGACACATTTTGGGGACAGTAGAGCAAATTTGGGTGATTTCCAAGCACTATAACATATTCTTAAATCATGATAAGACATTTTTATGGGCTCTACATATAAATTTTGTAATTCTAAACAAAATATTGGAATTCTGACACTGTAAAAAAATGTTGGGAGTCATGACATATAACAAATATCAGTGACACTAAACCAGATTTTAGGATCTGTGTGCACCACTATATTTTGGGATAATGAAAAGAAACTCTGAAGCCCCGTAACAAATTCTGGGATTTTAACAGCGGTCTTAATGGAACAAAATTAAGGATCTAGTGCTAACAATTTTACACATTCACAGTCACATTTTTGGGACAGCAAATTTGAGGGATCTGCATGACCTTTAACGTATTTCTTAATCATGATAAGACATATTTGTAATTATCTCAAATAGCACCGTTTTGATACACTACAGCAAATTTGGGTGATTTGCATGCAATGTAAAATATTTTTTGGATAATGCCAAGAACACTTTAAGGGCCCTGTAACAAAGATTTGTGGGGTTTGTATGCACAAAAACAAAATCAGGGATTTCGTACAGAATGGTTGGATATTAGTTGTTTCTATAATGAAACAACTGTACTGCACAGGTAGAGCTGGAGTTTAAAAAGGTTGATTTTTCACTCGCAGTGATTGATAGATTGTCACATGTTTTAGGTAACTGCAGGGGGACAAAAAAGTATGAGCTTCCTTGAAAGGAAAGGAAGGGGAGGGGGAGAAATGAGAGGCACTGGAAGAGATAATGAGCAAGCAAGGGAGCACCAAAGAGAGAAAGCAAACTCAGCTCCTTGTAACCTTCTAACATTTATACTGTGGCGGACACTGCTACTGTGAGTATGTGTGTGTGTGTGTGTGTGTGTGTGTGTGTGTGTGTGTGTGTGTGTGTGCGCGTGTGTGTGTCCTTGCCACGATGAGTAGACACCATACAGATAGTGATTAATTCAGATAGTTGTTGGCATTTCAGTTTACATCCCCCAGAAAGCAGCAGGCTGCTGCAGCATGAATTCAACATGCTGCATTAAGAGCTTTGCTCCCTTCAGGCAACAGGAATTCTGGGTTATTTCTACCCTGGTGTATCTGGCACAGTTATGGTTATCTGTGCTCAACGGGCCAATGAAAGCACAGCTGCTCCACGGCTCATTGGCTGCCGCAGGGTTATGGGTTAATCCTGATTGGTGACTTTCCGGAAGGACACACCCCTGTTTTTTCTTTTTTTTTTTTTGGTCTTTTTTGGGGGCTTGGAACAAATTTGCATATTTATCCATTTTCATGTAGTGTGGAGGATTTGTAACCTATTTTTGCACATTTTTGGATCCAATGACAAAGACATGATTTCACCAAATTTAAAAAAAAATGAGACCTCTCAGGTGGTGATTCAGCCTTCACAGCAGCTCTTCAAATTCTTAATTCAACACAGGAATAATTATTGAAAGCATTTTAATCATCAACACAAACTTTAAAGTCACACACAGTCTTCGCTGTACTTTGTAATATTCGGAAAAATAATGTGATTTCTGATTGGGAAAAGTCATGAAGAATGACAAACAGTTGGTGCTGCACCATAGTGCCTCATATCCAACTACACTGCTGGGTTGCTGGGCAAAATTTAGAACAGGCCTGCCTCCATACAGGAGTGGCTTGGTGGATGGTAAATGTGTGTGACGTCTTAGCCAGCGTGTTTCTCTAACCCCCCTGTGTATCGCGTGTCTAGACCTCACCAGCACTACTTCTGGAAGAACCATGTGACCCAGATGAGCAGTCACAGGACTTCAACATCCACACTTAAAGGCCCATTTTTTTTCTTCTTCTTCTTCTTCGATCAATTCTTTGCCTTTATTCCAGCCTATAATCAGGCAGGCTCAAGTAAATGAAAGTGAGGGAATGTGACAGACGCGGAGCCCGGCGCCAACGACGCATGGCTGCATCAAAGCGGCTAATGCCAGCCTGCTTTTGAATCATTATTATTTTTGTTAGTTATTAACACCAGTCAAAAGATTTAATCTCAGATATGAAAATTATTATAAGAAATTAAATAATAAATAAATAATTTACAACATATTTGAAAATCAATACATTTACTGTGATTTTTTTTTTCATTTTGAAATCTTTTTTGTTTAATGTAAAAATGTTTAAATTAATTTTTTTTTCTTCATTTCTAACACAATATTCAATGATTTATAAATGTTAGGTCGAACTACCGTCAAATTACATAAAATATAATAATATAAATTTTTATATTACACATTTATGCAAGTTCACATATGCATTTACAAAGCATAAACACTGTGATAAATAAAAATTGTGATTTTTAAATTAAGGAAAAAAGATCTAAAATTATGTTTGTGCTAAAATGTAAAAAAATATATATATTTAATGCAAATTTACACTAAAATTTTAAATAATTTGCGTTAAAAAATGCTATAAAACCAAATAAAACTGTTACAAATTGTGTGTTAGCCATGATATATGAATAATAATTGAATATCTATGTAGATGCTGACAAAAATAATCTGATAATATTAATTAAAAAGGGCATATGTTGCAGGGATTTTCTTAACAATACTAATTTAAATATTAATCCATACATTTAAACTTTTTTTTTTTTTTTGCATTTAAATGTGTTCTCCCTGTGACGTAGATATTTTTGCAGCTGCCATAAAACCACACTCCATAGCAGAGATTCCAAAGTTGCAGTAAAAAAAAAAAAAAAAAAAAAACCTCCATTAACGAAAAGAAAAAATAATTAGTGAACTTTCGGTGACCAGGCTTTTGCTACTTACAAAAGTCCACTAAAACTTAATAGTCACCTCCATCCAGAGACAGAAATATGAGCAGTGAGCCATAAAGACTTCTGATGGAAACCTAAGCAGCCGGCACACTCAGGAAACAAATAAAACATCTTTATGAGCAGGATTTTATGATCTTAATAGGCACAGTCCCGGTCCAGTGGCCTCTAAGTGCTCTGCTGGACAGGTCTGTGTTTCAGAGCCGACTTCAGACACCGGCTACTGTCTGCACCGCCACACACAAAACTCTGCACAAGTCACTGTTTTCATTACGCCGGCTGCTGGATAATTAAAAGAACACTTTGACTGCCCGTGAAATTACAATAAATTCCCATTAGCTGGGTCTAATGTACATTTTGCATATTAAGACACGGAATATAAAACTAATGGATACACAACAAACACTGTGTGGAGGAGCCACAGCAGACCAGACACACTACTGCAGCACTTTTGTTTGGAGGTGTGGTGACTGCTGTGCAAAACATTTTCCAAGTCACTTAATCGCAAAACCATATTTTCTTGTAAGAAATCAGATAATAAGGTGAAATTATTTCACGTTGCAGCACACATGAACATGTTTTAAGCATTTTTAAGATTGGAAAGTCATTTTATTGACTTTGCTTCATGAAGCTGACTCCTTTTTTTATGGAAAATTCCTAAATTATATTAAATAAAAGTATCATCATTTATGATTTTGGAAGTTCAGTATGAGATTAAATGCTTAAAGTTAAAGTTTGTTTGTTTGTTTGCAGTGCTGTGTTAAGTTTTAGCAACTTATCGCTACTGAAAAGTGATCAGTTCAATACCCCAGTAAAATTACATTTATTTGCTATATTAAATCTTAAATATTTACATGAAGTACTCACATATTCTCAGGAAAAATCGTCCACATATATAAACATGTTTTTTTTTTTTTTTGTTGTTGCAGTTACTTTCTATTTTTCATGCATCTTTTTTCTGACACTATTAATTCCATGCATTTACTTTGCTTCTTTTATTACATTTTTTTTAACTAACTTTATGACAATAAATCTGTGAGTGAAACTTTGGGCGAGGTCAAGAGGAAAAACCCGTCTCCTGTTTTTTATTTGTCCCCTCAGAGTTCAACGGTCTCTTTGAAGCAGGACGGGACAGGTGACCTTGTCCCTTTTGTTAAACACACAATGCAGCCTTGTTGGGCCATTAGCTTCTCTTTGTAGGTGCTCGTCTAGGTGTGATATCCACCCTGTCATTGCTGATAGCACAAAGTCGGTGCAGGAATCCACCACCGGGACAAAGACTTCTGAGGCCAAACCACCCCGAGGTGATTTACAACATTCCTTTCCAGTTAAAGAGGAATCTCCAGTTAAATGTTTTTCATTTAAACACCAGAATCAGCTTTAATATGTGAAATAAGAAGGAGCTGAGAGAAGCACTAATAACCGAGGAGTCTCTTTCATGAGAGCGTAGTACTCCACTCAAGTGCAGACATCTGATTGGCGGGAAGAGGAGAGCTGCGATTGGCTGAGGCGGTGACATATTCTGTGTCGACTCAGCGCTGGGACCTGTTACGCCAGATGCCCTCCTCTCGTCCCCTGCAATGTTTGCAGCCCCACGCACGCGATCCCTCGCTCCGCTTGGCTGCACCCTCTCATCGCATTACTTCTGCTATTCTAACTCCTCCATCAATTATGCACTAGAATAACTCTGGGCCCTGATGGAGCCAAGACATAAAAGGGGATCATCGGCGTTAGCGCTCGCAGCGTCTGCCCAGCGTGTTCCCACCGTGCTGCCGCTGCGACCAGTGATATGAGCGAGCCGAGGTGCCAGCTCATACAGGGCAGCAGGGATGGCACACATCGACGGGTTTGTGCACAAACAAATACATCACAGCTTGTAGCATCGTTATTGTGTTAGTAGGTCAATCAGGCTGATTGCAAGCTCGCTGCAAAATGGCCGACTCAGCAAAGTCATGAAACCTAATGAGGATCATCAAATCTGATGTTTTGTTTTCTGGGATGAATAATCTTGACACAGAAAATGTGCATTAGATTGTTGCACTCATTTCAAGGTAACTGATTGTTGATTGATTTGTTCACAAGACAGTTTAAAGTGTTGCTCCGCTCATATCTCAAGCATCTGTTGGGAGAAAACTAGTCACTCAATTCAAGATGAAAACAACACAGCACTTGTCTTATTATAGCTTCAGTAAGATTTAGCTTGAATTTCTAAACTTTGATATCAAGTCTTTTTGATCAGATAGTGATTTATGGTGAATACTCACTGGTACGCATATTTTGTTCTTTGGTTACTGGCAATTTATTACTTTTTCTGCAGTGCTGTTCCTTGCAAATTCGGATGATCCTTTCAATCTTCATCGACACAAAATCATACAACTTCCTGCTAAAAACCCAGATTTTCTTTACACAAGTTAAAGCTGTCATCGCAGGAAGAATATTTCAATTGTTTCCAACAGAAGTTAATAAAAACAATTCAATATTTTCTGGAAATAAATGTCTGTATCTTTAAAATCCCTTGAGGCAAGTTAGTGATTGGTGATATCGGGCTTTATAAATTAAAATTATTTGACTCGAAACTAGAAAAGAGTAGTCAAGGAGAAAGAATGAAGATGTGGTGTTAGAAAATATTTCAAAAAAGCTGATCGGCTTGGATAACAGAAATATTCGAACTTGACTTTCAGATTTTTGCCCGTTTTAGGAAAATCAGACTTTAAGAACTCGATATGAGACATAAATGACACATTTTACAGATATCACTTTCTTCTAAAGAA